>NC_037673.1:61258567-61300677 GCF_003255815.1 Theropithecus gelada
GGAAGGAAGGAAGGAAGGAAGGAAGGAAGGAAGGAAGGAAGGAAGGAGAGAGAGAGAGAGAGAGAGAGAAAGAAAGAAAGAAAGAAAGAAAGAAAGAAAGAAAGAAAGAAAGAAAGAAAGAAAGAAAGAAAGAAAGAGAAAGAAAGAAAGAAAGAAGAAAGAAGAAAGAAAGAAGAAGGAAAGAAGGAAGGAAAGAAAGAAAAAAAAGAAAGAAAAAGAAAAGAAAGAAAAGAAAGAAAGAAAAAGAAAGAAAGAAAGAAAGAAAGAAAGAAAGAAAGAAAGAAAGAAAGAAAGAAAGAAAGAAAGAAAGAAAGAAAGAAAGAAAGAAAGAGAGAGAAAGAAAGAAAGAAGAAACAAGCAAGTGAATGGGGATGCATTGAAGGGAAGTGTGTTCTGAATGCAGGGGTCAACATGTGCAACTACTAAATGATAAGTTAACTACTAGAGGTTACAGTGCATAGCCCGCTGCAGGAATGTCCTTTCACAGTGGTGAGAACACAAAGTGTGCTGGAAGACATAGTGAGTTAAGTCTGAAAATTAATTGCAACTTTTTAAACTGTGTTAAAGATTTTAGACTTTGTCCTGAGGGTGGCAGAGGGAACTAACCTGAGAAAAGTAATCCAGGCAAAAAATGTTGGTGCTGGAACTAGGAAGTAATAGCAAGGACAGAAAATACGGAGTAGATGAAAATAGGGTTGGAAAATAGAATTGGTTTGATAATTGAATGGAAGAGTGTGGAAAAGAAGGATGAAGGTCAGGTTTTTGCCTAGGGCATCAGGATGAATACTGAAACCATTTCCAGGAAAGATGTATAACGTGTGTGGGCTGGAGGATGAGGTCAGACAGCCCTGAAAAACAATCTAAGGAACATCTGGCAGAGAAGGAGATTTAAAAGATGTGAAGAAGAGAGGGCCAGGGAGATAAGAGGAAAACCAGGACGATATTGCACTTTAAAACTGGAGACACAATGTTCCAGGGAAAAGCGAATGGTCCACGGTATAGATTGTTTTCAAAAGGTCACATTAAATAAGAATTGAGCATGTTTACTGGATTATGCAAGAAAATGTTGGCTAGCACCCTAGCAAGAGCAGTTTTAATGGAGTAGTAGGAATAGAAATCAGATTGTTATTGGTTGAATAGTGAAAAGGAGGGGAAACCAAGAAACAGAAGCTTCAGTTTTAGCAAAGAGGAAGAGAGGCTAGGTGCTGATTGCAAGAGGCTAAATAAGTTTGTATATTGCTGGTAAATCAAGTTTCGTGGCTCCCTTTACATGGGAGGAAACAAAGTCACAGAGAAATGATAGAGACTGTTTATCTCTAAAGAGGTATATCAGTTATCATGTTGCATTGAAATTTTAATGCTTCCTTTATACTTTTTTTGCATTTCATGTTATTGTATTTTTATAAATTTAAGGAGTACAGGTGCCATTTTGTTATGTGGATATATTACATAGGGTAAAGTCTGGGCTTTTAGTGTAACCATCGCCTGAATAATTCATATGGTCCCTATTAAGTAATTTCTCATCTCTCATGCCCTTCCCACCCTTCCTGCCTTCGTGTCCAATGTGTATTATTTCACATTCTATGTTCATGTATACACATTATTTAGCTCCCACTAGTGAGAACACATGGTATTTGACTTTCGTGGTGTGAGTTGTTTCACCTAATATAATGGCCTCCAGTTCCATGTATGTTGCTGCAAAAGACATGATTTTATTCTTTTTTATGATTCAATAGCATTCCATTGTTGACATCTGCCACATTTTTAATTCAATCATCCATTGATAGACACTCAAGTTGATTGCATATCTTTGCTATTACGAATAGTGCTGCAATAAGCATACAAGTACAGGTATCTTTCTGATATAATGGTTTCTTTTCCTTTAGGTAGATACCCAGTCATGGGATTGCTAGATAGAATGCTAGTTCTATTTTTAGTTCTTTGAGAAACCCCCCTACTGTTTTCCATAGAGGTTATACTAGTTTACATTCCCACCAACACTGTGTAAGCATTCCCTTTTCTCTGCATCCTTGCCAACATCTATTAACTTTTTGTCTTTTAAATAAGTGCTTCCTTTATGTTATAAAAATATTATTGTATAGACCAGTGAGTCAGTCAAGGTTATGTATTAAGTATATTTTTTTAAGTATATACTTTCCTTTCAAACAATTTGAATTCCAAGGAAAGAAAAAAGGCAAAATGTTCCACACCCAAAAGTGACAGGAGCAGGTCTCCAAATTGTATATGGAAGGTTATAAGATACTAAACAGTGCCTGAAATGAAATGAAGACTATCAGGTTCTATAAATGTCCAGTGTGTGTTATCTGAAATCAAGTAGGAATAGTCTACAATTCAAACTAATAATAAAAACACATGCCAGGTGCAGTGGCTCACACCTGTAATCCCAGCACTTGAGAGGCCTAAGTAGGAGGATCTCTTGAGCCCAGGAGTGTGAGACTTGCCTGTGCAACATAGATCTCATCTCTACAAAAAATTTAAAAAGTTAGCTGAGCTTGTTGTGTGCCTATGGTCCCAGACACTTGGAAGTCTGAGACGGGAGGACTGCTTGAACCCAGGAGGTCAATGCTGCAGTGAGCCTGGGTGACAGAGCAAGACCCTGTCTCAAAATAATAATAACAATAACAACAATAATAATAAACATGATATGGTGTTTCCTCCCTTCAAAGGCTTTTGGGGGCAATCTCCTAAAGTACCAGCAGGTGGGGATGATATTACAAAAGAGAACGGCAATCACAACAGTGACTTGTAGTCATCACCAACACATTGGAATGAGATGTTAACAGATCAGTAATGGTGGTACCTCCTAAACATACCTCCAAGTATGCTCCAGGAAACGTGACCTTCCTCACTTTCTCCAAGGAAAGAAGTTTCCTTTTCTTTGAAATATGGGATGCAGTGATTGAGTTGACTGACACAGTTATTAACGTGTTTTGGTTTCCCTCATCTCAAATTTTGGAAATGTGGTTACATCATTTTTATAATTAATAATATATGTGTAAATTAAAAGAGGATACAAATGCAATCAGGTACGCCCCCCAACACACACTGTACTTCCAGAGATTAGCTTTAAAATAAAATATGATTTGGCTGGGCTTGGTGGCTCATGCCTATAATCCCAGCAATTTGGGAAGCTGAGGTGGGCAGATCACTTGAGGCCAGGAGTTCAAGACCAGCCTGGCCAACATAGTGAGACCCCATCTTTACTAAAAATATAAAAAATTAGCTGAGCATGGTGGTGCATGCCTGAAATCCCAGCTATTCAGGAGGCTGAGGCAGGAGAATTGCTTGAACCCAGAGGTGGATGTTGCAGTGAGCCAACATCACGCCACTGTACTCCAGCCTGGGCGACAGAGCAAGACCCTGTCTCAAATCTCAAAAAAATATATAGAGAAGATGGCCAAATAGGAACAGCTCGTCTCCAATTCCCAGCGCGAGTGACACAGAAGACAGGTGATTTCTGCATTTTCAACTGAGGTACTGGGTTCATCTCACTAGGAAGGGAGGGACAATCCGTGCTGGTCAGCTGCTGCAGCCTGAACAACGAGAGCTGAAGCGGGGCGAGGCATCGCCTCACCTGGGAAGCACAAGGGGGAAGGGAATCCCTTTTCCTAGCCAGGGGAACTGAGACACACAACACCTGGAAAATCGGGTAACTCCCACCCCAATACTGCACTCTACCAAGGATCTTAGCAAACGGGCACACCAGGAGATTATATCCCACACCTGGCCTGGAGGGCCCCACGCCCACAGAGCCTCCCTCATTGCTAGCACAGCAGTCTGTGATCTCCCAGCAAGGCAGCAGCAAGGCTGGGGGAGGGGCGCCCGCCATTGCTGAGGCTTAAATAGGTAAACAAACAGCAGCTCAAGGACTCCTGCCTGTCTCTGTAGACTCCACCTCTGGGGACAGGGTACAGCTAAACAACAACAACAAAAAAAAAGCAGCTGAAACCTCTGCAGACGCAAACGACTCTGTCTGACAGCTTTGAAGAGAGCAGTGGATCTCCCAACATGGAGGTTGAGATCTGAGAAGGGACAGACTGCCTGCTCAGGTGGGTCCCTGACCCCTGAGTAGCCTAACTGGGAGACATCCCCCACTAGGGGCAGACCGACACCCCACACCTCACACGGTGGAGTACACCCCTGAGAGGAAGATTCCAAAACAAGAATCAGACAGATACACCCGCTGTTCAGCAATATTCTATCTTCTGCAGCCTCTGCTGCTGACACCCAGGCAAACAGGGTCTGGAGTGCACTTCAAGCAATCTCCAACAGACCTACAGCTGAGGGTCCTGACTGTTAGAAGGAAAACTAACAAACAGGAAGGACACCCACACCAAAACCCCATCAATATGTCACCATCATCAAAGACCAGAGGCAGATAAAACCACAAAGATGGGGAAAAAGCAGGGCAGAAAAGCTGGAAATTCAAAAAATAAGAGGGCACCTCCCCCTGCAAAGTAATGCAGCTCATTGCCAGCAACGGATCAATGCTGGACGGAGAATGACTTTGACAAGATGAGAGAAGAAGGCTCCAGTCCATCAAACTTCTCAGAACTAAAGGAGGAATTACGTACCCAGTGCAAAAAAACTAAAAATCTTGAAAAAAGAGTGGAAGAATTGATAACTAGAATAATTAATGCAGAGAAGTCCACAAACGAATTGACAGAGATGAAAACCATGACACGAGAAATATGTGACAAATGCACAAGCTTCAGTAACCGACTCGATCAACTGGAAGAAAGAGTATCAGCAATTGAGGATCAAATGAATGAAATGAAGCGAGAAGAGAACCCTAAAGAAAAAAGAAGAAAAAGAAATGAACAAAGCCTGCAAGAAGTATGGGATTATGTAAAAAGACCAAATCTACGTCTGATTGGGGTGCCTGAAAGTGAGGGGGAAAATGGAAGCAAGTTGGAAAACACTCTTCAGGATATCATCCAGGAGAACTTCCCCAATCGAGTAGGGCAGGTCAACATTCAAATTCAGGAAATACAGAGAACGCCACAAAGATACTCCTCGAGAAGAGCAACTCCAAGACACATAATTGTCAGATTCACCAAAGTTGAAATGAAGGAAAAAATCTTAAGGGCAGCCAGAGAGAAAGCTCGGGTTACCCACAAAGGGAAGCCCATCAGACTAACAACAGATCTTTTGGCAGAAACTCTACAAGCCAGAAGAGAGTGGGGGCCAATATTCAACATTCCTAAAGAAAAGAATTTTAAACCCAGAATTTCATATCCAGCCAAACTAAGTTTCATCAGTGAAGGAGAAATAAAATCCTTTACAGATAAGCAAATGCTTAGAGATTTTGTCACCACTAGGCCTGCCTTACAAGAGACCCTGAAGGAAGCACTAAACATGGAAAGGAACAACTGGTACCAGCCATTGCAAAAACATGCCAAAATGTAAAGACCATCGAGGCTAGGAAGAAACTGCATCAACTAACAAGCAAAATAACCAGTTGATATCATAATGGCCAGATCAAGATCACACATAACAATATTAACCTTAAATGTAAATGGACTAAATGCTCCAATTAAAAGACACAGACTGGCAAACTGGATAAACAGTCAAGACCATCAGTTTGCTGTATTCAGGAGACCCATCTCACATACGGAGACATACATAGACTCAAAATAAAGGGATGGAGGAAGATCTACCAAGCAAATGGAGAACAAAAAAAAGCAGGGGTTGCAATACTAGTCTCTGATAAAACAGACTTTAAACCATCAAAGATCAAAAGAGACAAAGAAGGCCATTACATAATGGTAAAGGGATCAATTCAACAGGAAGAGCTAACTATCCTAAATATATGTGCACCCAATACAGGAGCACCCAGATTCATAAAGCAAGTCCTTAGAGACTTACAAAGAGACTTACACTCCCATACAATAATAATGGGAGACTTCAACACCCCACTGTCAACATTAGGCAGATCAACGAGACAGAAAGTTAACAAAGATATCCAGGAATTGAACTCATCTCTGCAGCAAGCAGACTTAATAGACATCTACAGAACTCTACACCCCAAATCAAAAGAATATACATTCTACTCAGCACCACATCACACATTCCAAAATTGACCACATAATTGGAAGTAAAGCACTCCTCAGCAAATGTACAAGAACAGAAATTATAACAAACTGTCTCTCAGACCACAGTGCAATCAAACTAGAACTCAGGACTAAGAAACTCAATCAAAACCGCTCAACTACATGGAAACTGAACAACCTGCTCCTGAATGACTACTGGGTACATAACGAAATGAAGGCAGAAATAAAGATGTTCTCTGAAACCAATGAGAACAAAGATAAAACATACCATAATCTCTGGGACACATGTAAAGCAGCGTGTAGAGGGAAATTTATAGCACTAAATGCCCACAAGAGAAAGCTGGAAAGATCTAAAATTGACACTCTAACATCACAATTAAAAGAACTAGAGAAGCAAGAGCAAACACATTTGAAAGCTAGCAGAAGGCAAGAAATAACTAAGATCAGAGCAGAACTGAAGGAGATAGAGACACAAAAAACCCTCCAAAAAATCAATGAATCCAGGAGTTGGTTTTTTGAAAAGATCAACAAAATTGACAGACCGCTAGCAAGACTAATAAAGAAAAGAGAGAAGAATCAAATAGATGCAATAAAAAATGATAAAGGGGATATCACCACCGACCCCACAGAAATACAAACTACCATCGGAGAATACTATAAACACGTCTATGGAAATAAACTAGAAAATCTAGAAGAAATGGATAATTTCCTGGACACTTACACTCTCCCAAGACTAAACCAGGAAGAAGCTGAATTCCTGAATAGACCAATAGCAGGCTCTGAAATGGAGGCAATAATTAATAGCCTACCAACCAAAAAAAGTCCAGGACCAGATGGATTCACAGCTGAATTCTACCAGAGGTACAAGGAGGAGTTGGTACCATTCCTTCTGAAACTATTCCAATCAATAGAAAAAGAGGGAATCCTCCCTAACTCATTTTATGAGGCCAACATCATCCTGATACCTAAGCCTGGTAGAGACACAACAAAAAAAGAGAATTGTAGACCAATGTCCCTGATAAACATCGATGCAAAAATCCTCAATAAAATACTGGCAAACCGGATTCAGCAGCACATCAAAAAGCTTATCCACCATGATCAAGTGGGCTTCATCCCTGGGATGCAAGGCTGGTTCAACATTTGCAAATCAATAAACGTAATCCAGCATATAAACAGAACCAAAGACGAAAACCACATGATTATCTCAATAGATGTAGAAAAGGCCTTTGACAAAATTCAACAGCCCTTCATGCTAAAAACGCTCAATAAATTTGGTATTGATGGAACGTATCTCAAAATAATAAGAGCTATTTATGACAAACCCACAGCCAATATCATACTGAATGGGCAAAAACTGGAAAAATTCACTTTGAAAACTGGCACAAGACAGGGATGCCCTCTCTCACCACTCCTATTCAACATAGTGTTGGAAGTTCTGGCTAGGGCCATCAGGCAAGAGAAAGAAATCAAGGGTATTCAGTTAGGAAAAGAAGAAGTCAAATTGTCCCTCTTTGCAGATGACATGATTGTATATTTAGAAAACCCCATTGTCTCAGCCCAAAATCTCCTTAAGCTGATAAGAAACTTCAGCAAAGTCTTAGGATACAAAATTAATGTGCAAAAATCACAAGCATTCTTATACACCAGTAACAGACAAACAGAGAGCCAAATCATGAATGAACTTCCATTCACAATTGCTTCAAAGAGAATGAAATACCTAGGAATCCAACTTACAAGGGATGTAAAGGACCTCTTCAAGGAGAACTACAAACCACTGCTCAGTGAAATCAAAGAGGACACAAACAAATGGAAGAACATACCATGCTCATGGATAGGAAGAATCAATATCGTGAAAATGGCCATACTGCCCAAGGTAATTTATAGATTCAATGCCATCCCCATCAAGCTACCAATGAGTTTCTTCACAGAATTGGAAAAAACTGCTTTAAAGTTCATATGGAACCAAAAAAGAGCCCGCATCTCCAAGACAATCCTAAGTCAAAAGAACAAAGCTGGAGGCATCACGCTACCTGACTTCAAACTATACTACAAGGCTACAGTAACCAAAACAGCATGGTACTGGTACCAAAACAGAGATATAGACCAATGGAACAGAACAGAGTCCTCAGAAATAATACCACACATCTACAGCCATCTGATCTTTGACAAACCTGAGAGAAACAAGAAATGGGGAAAGGATTCCCTATTTAATAAATGGTGCTGGGAAAATTGGCTAGCCATAAGTAGAAAGCTGAAACTGGATCCTTTCCTTACTCCTTATACGAAAATTAATTCAAGATGGATTAGAGACTTAAATGTTAGACCTAATACCATAAAAATCCTAGAGGAAAACCTAGGTAGTACCATTCAGGACATAGGCATGGGCAAAGACTTCATGTCTAAAACACCAAAAGAAACAGCAGCAAAAGCCAAAATTGACAAATGGGATCTCATTAAACTAAAGAGCTTCTGCACAGCAAAAGAAACTACCATCAGAGTGAACAGGCAACCTACAGAATGGGAGAAAATTTTTGCAATCTACTCATCTGACAAAGGGCTAATATCCAGAACCTACAAAGAACTCAAACAAATTTACAAGAAAAAAACAAACAACCCCATCAAAAAGTGGGCAAAGGATATGAACAGACATTTCTCAAAAGAAGACATTCATACAGCCAACAGACACATGAAAAAATGTTCGTCATCACTGGCCATCAGAGAAATGCAAATCAAAACCACAATGAGATACCATCTCACACCAGTTAGAATGGCATTCATTAAAAGGTCAGGAAACAACAGGTGCTGGAGAGGATGTGGAGAAATAGAAACACTTTTACACTGTTGGTGGGATTGTAAACTAGTTCAGCCATTATGGAAAACAGTATGGCGATTCCTCAAGGATCTAGAACTAGATGTACCATATGACCCAGCCATCCCATTACTGGGGATATACCCAAAGGATTATAAATCATGCTGCTATAAAGACACATGCACACGTATGTTCATTGCGGCACTATTCACAATAGCAAAGACTTGGAATCAACCCAAATGTCCATCAGTGACAGATTGGATTAAGAAAATGTGGCACATATACACCATGGAATACTATGCAGCCATAAAAAAGGATGAGTTTGTGTCCTTTGTAGGGACATGGATGCAGCTGGAAACCATCATTCTTAGCAAACTATCACAAGAACAGAAAACCAAACACCGCATGTTCTCACTCATAGGTGGGAACTGAACAATGAGATCACTTGGACTCAGGAAGGGGAACATCACACACCGGGGCCTATCATGGGGAGGGGGGAGGGGGGAGGGATTGCACTGGGAGTTATACCTGATGTAAATGACGAGTTGATGGGTGCAGCACACCAACATGGCACAAGTATACATATGTAACAAACCTGCACGTTATGCACATGTACCCTACAACTTACAGTATAATAATAATAAACAAATTTAAAAAAATTATCAACATCATAAAAAAATATATATATATTTATTTATTTATTTCACTGTAGTGTTTGCAATACACACACACACACACACACACACACTGGATTGGATGACAGTAGATTATTCATTGCAGGAAGACCTATATACTGAAGATTACAAATCATTGCTGAGAAAAATTTAAGAAGACTTGAATAAATAAATATTCATGAAGTAGAAATCTCAAAATTGTTAACACTCACTTCTCCCAAAATTAATTGATCTACAGTTTTAATGCAATCTCAATCACACATTTAAAAAAAATTTATAAACAGATTCTAAAATTCATATGAAAATGAAAAGTTCCTAGAATAGCTAAATAAACTTTGAAAATTGAACAAATTGGAGTACTAATACCACCTTATTTCAAGACTTATTTTAAAATTACAGTAATCAAGACAATGTAATAACACTGTAAAGACAGAAAGATAGATCACTGAGGTAGAATAGAGAGTTTAGAGATAGACCTACACTGGAATAGGCAACTCATTTTAAGCAAAGGTCCAAAGACAATTTAATGGAGAATGGATAGTTATTTTTAAACAAATGGTGCTAGAACAATTGGATAGCAATATATTAAAAAATAAGCTTTGATACTTACCTTGGATGATGGAAATATTGTGATGGCTAATTTTATGTGTCAACTTGACTAGGCTAAAGGATGACCAGATGGTTAGTAAAACATTATTTCTGGGTGTGTCTGTGAGAGTATTTCTGAAAGAGATTGGCATTTGAATTGGTAGACTGAATAAAGATCACCCTCACTAATTTGAGTAAGCATCTCTCAATCTGTTGTGGACTTGAATAGAACAAAAAGACAGAGGATAGGTACATTTACTCTCTTCTCTTTGAGTTGAGCATTCATCTTTTTCTGCCTTCGAACATGGGGCTCCTCATTCTTGAGCTTTTGAACTTGGACCAGGAATTACATCATCACCCTCCCCACCATCCCCAACCACCAAACCTTCAAACTCAGGCTGAATCACAGCACTGGCTTCCTGGTTCTCTCTTGCTCTTTCTCTCTCTGTGTATACATATAGATATATAGGTGTATGTGTATACATATAATGGTGTATGTATATGTGTGTAGGTATAGGTATACATATATGTAGATCTACATAGAATTGCATATCAATTATATGTATACAAGATTATTGTATGTGTATATGTAGAATTATATGTGTATATACATATAATATCTATAATTGGTTATGTTTCTCTGGGGAACCCCTAACTAGTGCAGATTTATATCCTAAAATTCTGAAACTTACAGAGTATTTTAACCTGGGTTAGGCAAAGATTTCTTAGGTACAACATGAAAAGTACAATCAATAGAAGAGTGCTTTGATAAATAGAACTTCAAAGCTAGAAAATTCTGTGCTGTTAAGAGAATAAAAAGCATGGTTAAAAGATTAAGAAAATGTGGCATATATACACCATGGAATACTATGCAGCCATAAAAAAGGATGAGTTTGTGTCCTTTGTAGGGACATGGGTGCAGCTGGAATCCATCATTCTTAGCAAACTATCACAAGAACAGAAAACCAAACACCGCATGTTCTCACTCATAGGTGGGAACTGAACAATGAGATCACTTGGACTCGGGAAGGGGAACATCACACACCAGGGCCTATCATGGGGAGGGGCGAGGGGGGAGGGATTGCATTGGGAGTTATACCTGATGTAAATGACGAGTTGATGGGTGCAGCACACCAACAAGGCACAAGTATACATATGTAACAAACCTGCACGTTATGCACATGTACCCTACAACTTACAGTATAATAATAATAAATAAATTAAAAAAAAAAAAAGAAACCCAAACAACAAAACCAAAAAAAAAAAAAAAAAATTGCTTTCATACCTTTGTCAAAAATTTACTGGAAATTTAACTGTGGTGTCAGTCTATTTAGGGGTTTTCCATTCTCTTCCATTTGTCTATCTTTATTCTGTGCTAATTTTATTTTTCTTTCAGAACTTTACAGTCTAGTTTCGTTTTCATCTGGCTTGCATTATTTCTGATGAGAAGTAGAGATTGTTCTTACTGTTGTTCTCCACCAGGTACTTTTTGTCTAAGTTTTTACTTATTTATTTATATATTAGATTCAGAGAGTACATGTGCAGGTTTGTTACATGGATATATCACATAATGCTAAGGTTTGGGCTTCTATTGAAACTGTCACCCAAATAGTGAACATAGTACCCAATAGGTGGTTTTTCAAGCTTTATCTCCCTTCATCCGTCCTCCTTTTGGAGTCCCTAGTATCTATTGCTTCCATCTTTATTTCAATATGTAGCCATTGTCTAGCTCTCACTTATAAGTGAGAATATGTGATGTTTGAATTTCTGTTTGTGTTAATTCACTTAGGATAATGGCCTCCAGCTGCATCCACATTGCTGCAGGAGACTTTATTTCATACTTTCTTGTGGCTGCATAGTATTCCATGGTGTCTATATGCCACATTTTCTTTACCCAATCCACCACAGATGGGCACCTGGGTTGATTCCATGTCTTTGCTATTGTGAATAGTGATGCAATGTTGGAGTGCAGGTGTCTCTTTGATAGAACAATTTATTTTCCTTTGGGTAGATACCCAGTAATGGGATTGCTGGGCCAAATCATAGCGCTATTTTTAGTCCTTTGAGAGATCTCCAAACTGCTTTGCATAGGGGCTGAACTAATTCCCACCAACTGTGTATAAGTATTCCCTTCACCACTCATCCTCATCAGTATCTGTTATTTCTTGACTTTTTTAAAAAATAGCCATATTATTAAAGATACTACATCATAGACTGCCATGAGACAGTATCTCATTGTGGTTTTACTTTGCATTTCTCTGATGGTTACTGATGTTGGGTATTTTTTCATATGTTTGCTCACCACTTGTATGTCTTCTTTGAGAAATGTTTTTTCGTGTCCTTCGCCCACTTTTTATTGTGTTTTTGTTTTGTTTTGTTTTTCTCTTCTTGATTTAAGTTCCTTGTGTATTCTAGCTATTAGTCTTTTGTCAGATGCATAGTTTGAAAATATTTTCTCCCATTCTGTAGGTTGTCTCTTTACTGATAGTTTCTTTTGCTGTGCAGAAGTTCTTTGCTTTAATTAGGCCCCAACTGTCAATTTTTGTTTTCGTTGCATTTGCTTTTGAGGTCCTAGTCAAAAATTATTTGCCTAGGCCAGTGTCCAAAAGAGTTTCTCCTAGGTTTTCTTCTAAGATTTTCATAGCTTGAGATTTTACATATAAGTCATGAATCCATCTTAATTTTTATGTATGGTGAGAGGCAAGAGTCAATTTAATTCTCTTTTGTAAAAATTTGTGGGTATATAGTAGATGAATATATTTATGGGTTACATGAGATATTTTGATACAGGCATGGAATGAGTAATAATGAAATCAGGATATGTGGAGTATCCATCACCTCAAGCATTTATCCTTTGTGTTAAAAACAATGCAATTATAGTCGCTCTGTTATTTTAAAATGTACAATTAAATTGTTATTGACTGTAATCGCTCTATTGTACTTGCAAATGCTATGTCCTATCATTATTTCTGTTTTTGGTGCCCATTAACTATCCTCACCTTGTCCACATCCCCCTACTACCATTCCCAACCTCTGGAAACCATTCTTCTACTCCCTCTAGCATTTCTTGTAAAACAAGTCTGGTGTTGCAAAAATCCCTCAGCTTCTTTTTGTTGAGAAAGTCTTTATTTCTCCTTTATGTTTGAGGGACATTTTTGACAGACATTCTATTATATGGTGTAAGGTTTTTTCTTTTAGCACTTTAAATACATCATGCCACTCTCTCTTGACCTGTAACATTTCCACTAGAAAGTCTGCTGCCACATGTATTGGAGCTCTATTGTATATTATTTGTTTCTTTTATCTTGCTGATTTTAGGATCCTTTATACTTGACTTTTTGGAGTTTATTAGATGCCTTGAAGTCTCCTTTTTGGTTACATCTGCTTGGTGTTCTAATAACTTATTTTATTTGGGTATTAATGTCCTTATTTGGGTTTTAGAAGTTCTCTATTATTATTCCTTTGAATAAGCCTTCCACCTCTATCTCTTTACCTCCTCTTTAAAGCCAATAATTCTTAGATTTGACCTTTTGAGGCTATTTTATAGATCCTATAGGCATCTTCATTCTTGTACACTGTTTTTTTCTTTCTTCTCTGACCGTGTATTTTCAAAAAGCCTGTCTTCAAGCTCACTAATTATTCATTCTTCTTGATCAATTTTTCTGTTATGAAACACTGATGCATTCTTCAGTGATATGGTTTGGCTTTGTGTCCCCACTCAAATCTCATTTTAAATTGTAATCCCATAATCCCCACATGTTGTGGGAGGGACCCAGTAGGTCATTGAATCACAGGGGCGGCTTCCTCCATGCTGTTCTCATGATAGTGAGTGAGTTCTTATGAGATCTGATGGTTTTATAGGGGGCTTTTCCTTGTCTTTGCTCAACACCTCTCTCTCCTGCCGCCATGTAAAGAAGGACATGTTTGCTTTGCTTTCCCTTTCACCATGATTGTAAGTTTCCTGAGGCCTCTCAGCTATGTGAAACTGTGAGTCAATTAAACCTTTTTTCCTTTATAAATTCCTCAGTCTTGGGCAGTTCTTTATAGAGGCATGAGAATGGACTATTACATTTAGCATGCCTGTTGAATTTTTCAAACTCTGGAATTTCTGCTTAATTCTTATTTCAATTTCTTTGTTAAATTTATCTGATAGGATTCTGAATTCCTTCTCTCTGTTATCTTGAATTTTTTTGAGTTTCCTCAAAAACAGCTATTTTGAATTTTCAGTCTACCACGTATCTCTGTCTTTCCATAACTAGCCCCTGGTCCTTTATTTTGTTCACTTTGTAAGGTCATGTTTTCCTGGATGATCTTGTTGCTTGTGCATATGTGTTAGTGTCTGGGCATTAAACTATTAGGTAATTATTGTAGTCTGCATGGTCCAGGCTTTTTGTACCCATCCTTCTTGTGAAGGGTCTCCAAATGTTTGAAAAGACTTGGGTGCTATGATCTAAGCTGTGTGTGTTAAGGTGAGTCCCAAGACCAGTAGCACTGTGGTTCTTGCAGACACATAGAGGTACTGCCTTGATGGTCTTGAACAAGATCCAGAAGAATTCTCTGGATTACCAGGCAAGGACTCTTGTTCTCTCCTTCCTTTACTTCTCCCAAACAAATGAATTATCTCTTTCTCTGTGCTGAGCTGCCTGAAGCTGGGGAAGGGGTAAAACATCCGCTCATGTGGCCACCACCACTGGGATTGTGCTGGGTCAGACTTGAAGCCAGTACAACGCTGGGTCTCACCCAAGGCTCACTATATCCACTACCTGGCTACACCCTATATTCACTCAAGGCCCTGGGTTCCAGAATCAGCAGGTGCAAAGCCATCCAGGCCTGTGTCTTTCCCTTCAGGGTGGCAAGTTTCCCCATTTCTGGGACAGGTTCAGAAATGCTGTCCAGGAGCCAGGGCCTGGAATCAGAAACCTTAGAACTACCTGGTGCTCTATTCTACTGTGGCTAAGCTGGTACCAAAACCACAAGACAACATTTTTCCTAGTCTTCCTTCCTATTTCTCCAGGCAGAGGAGTCTTTCCCTATATCTACCACCACCATGCGCCCATGAGGGGCACTGCCATGGTACCACCAATGTTTGCTTAAGGCCCACAGGTGCTTCAGTCAGCTTGGGGTAAATGTTGCCAGGCCTGAAACTCGCCCTTCATGGCAGTAGGCTTTCCCTCTGGCCAAGGGTAGATCTAGAAATGCTAACCAAGAGTCAAAGTCGGACAGTGAGGACCCCAAAAGCTCACCCAGTGTTCTTTCTCACTGTGGCCAAGCTGGTGCCTAAGCTACAATAGAAAGTCCCTTTATTCTTCCTTCTCTTTTTCTGAAGCAGAAGGGGTCTCTCCTCATAGCCACCACAGCTGTGAATACACTGGGTCACACAGCTAGCATGTCTGAGTCTCACCCAAGACCCACAGCACATACCACCTTGTTACTGCTGCTGACTATTCAAGGTCCAAGAGCTCTTTCATAAGAAAGTGATGAATCCTGCCAGGACTGGGTACTTCCCTTCAAGGCAACAGGTTCTCTTCTGGCTCAGGGTATGTCTAGAAATGTCATCCAGGTAGCTAAGGCCTAGCTAGAATGGAGGGCCTCATGACTCTGCCTTGTGTCCTATCTTACTGTAGCTAAGCTGGCATCCAAGATGCAAGACAAAGTCCTCTTTATTCGCCTCTCTCCTCAAGAAGAAGGAAGGGGTATCTTTTGGAGTTGTGAGCTGTGATCCCTGGGGTTTGGTGAAAGATGACATAAGCATTCCCTTAGCCACCCTGTCTGTTGTCTTACTAGATCTTGTGCCCCCTAAGTCCAATGGCTCCTAGTCCAGCACAGCACTAGGACTTGCCTAAGGGTCGCAGTCCTTGTAGCACCGATTGCCTTTCAAATTTACCTAGGACCCCAGAGCACTTTAACCCATGATGGTGGGGCTTGCTGAAACTCAAGTTGCAACCACTGGAATGGGCAATTCCTCTTTGGCTAGGGCTGTTCTAAATACTCCTTCCATAGTCACCAGCTGATTTCTGCCTGGTGTTGGCAGCACTTAGTTCCAATGTAAAGTCCCACAGTCACTGCACTCTCTCTCTCTCTCCCAAGCTCACAGTCTCTCTCCATGCAATGTAGTCAGTGCCAGGGGATGGGGGAGGAGTGGTGTTGGCAGTCCAAGACTATAATTCCTACCCTCTTCAGTGCCTCTTTCAGTGATATGAAGTTGAAACCAGGTACTGTGATCACTCATCCAATTTTTGGTTCTTATGAGTGTGCTTTTTTGTGCAGATAGTTATTAAATTTGTTGTTCTTGTGGGGAGGATGATCAGTGAAGGCTTCTATTCAGCCATCTTGCTCTACCTTCTTTCCTTTCTTTGTCCTTTTTAACTGTTGTTTATTTAAAGGCTATTCTTTGTGATACAAAAATAGTAACCCCTGCTCCTTTTTGTTTTCTGTTTGCATGATAGATGTTTCTCTGTCCATTTACTTTGAGTCTATGGGTGTTATTACATGTGAGATACAGGTCTCTTGAAGACAGCTGAAGGCTGTCTTGGTTTTTGTCCTATTTGCCACTCTATACTTTTTTTAAGTAGAGCATTTAGGCCATTTAGGTTCAAGGTAAATATTGATATGTGAAGTTTTGTTTTTGTCATAGTGTTGTTAGCTAGTTGTTTTGTAGTACAGTTGCCTTATAGGGTCTGCAAGCTTTGTGCTTATGTGTGCTTTGTGGTAGCAAGTATCATTCTTTTGCTTTCATGTTTAGAACTTCTTTAATCATTTTGTGTAGGGCTTGTCTTGTGCTGATGAATACTTTTACCATTTGTTTGGGAGACTTTATTTCTCCTTTGTTTATGAAGCTTAGTTTGGCAGGATATAAAATTCTTGACTTTTTTTCTTTACGAAAGCTAAAGGTAGGTCACCAATCACTTCTAGCTTGTAGCTTCTAGCTTGTGAGGTTTCTGCTGAGAAGTCTGCTGTTAATCTACAGAGATCCCTTTTATAGGTAATTTGGCCCTTTTCTCTAGCTGCCTTTAAGATTATTTTTCTTTTCTCATTTACCTTGGATTGTCTGATGACTATGTGTCTTGAAGATGATGATCTTGTATAATATCTTGTAGGAGTTCTCTGCATTTGTTTTAGCTGCATATCAACCTCTAGCAAGATTGGGGGAGTTTTCCTGAATTATATCTTCAAATATATTTTCCAAGTTCCTTACTTTTTTTTCTTCTCTTTCAGCAATGCCAAAAATTAATAGGTTTGGTTGCTTTACATAATCCTATATTTCTCAAAGGTTTCATTCACTTCTTTTAATTTTTTTTTTTTTTATTTTTGTCTTACTGGGTTAATTCAGAAGACTGCTCTTCAAACTCTGAAATTCTTCTGTTTGGTCTAATCCATTATTATGGCTTCTAATTGTATTTTTAAATTTTTCTAGTGAAATTTTTAATTCCCAGTGTTTGTTTTTTTCTTAACATAGCTATGTTGCATTTTATATCCTGGATTATTTCTCTGTTTTCTTTGTACTGGATTTTAATTTTAACTTTTCTTGGATTTTATTGAGTTTCTTTGCCACCCATATTCTGAATTCTATATCTGTCATTTCAGATATTTCAATCTGGCTAGCATACATCACTAGGGAGCTAGTACAATGCTTTGGAAGGGACAAACCACTCTTTTTTTTTTTATTGCCAGAGTTCTTACACTGATTCCTTCTCATTTGAGGGAGTTGTTGTCTAACACCAAAACAGAGATGCTTTATACATTTTCCAGTATTATAGTTCTCTGTTGTGTGAAGGTAGTCTGATACCCACAATTTGGTCATATTTGGAATCAAAAGTTCTTTTATTTAGATTTTGTAATGGAAGAAACTGAGCCAAAGAGAGGTTTAGTAATTTACCAAAGCTCTTACAACTTGGCAAAGTTAGAATATAAATTGATTCAATCTGGCTCCAAAATGTGTGCTCTAATGGAAAGACTGACAATAGTGTTTTGGGATTCTTTTATATCACCTAAATTTTATGAAATTAAAATGAAAAAAAAATTTACTTTAATATGGTAGGCCATGGATAGGTGAAGAACATGGGATTATATAACCATGGCAATAACTGCAATAACATCTGTTAGTTCCTTCTCCAGATAAAAAGAAAGGGAAAAGATAACAACAAATACTTGTTTTGTTTTTGTGATTTTGTGGCTTGCTCAGTTTATGCATTCTACTATGAGCACTAAACATCAGGGTCATTTCCATGGAAAACTAGAGAGATACCATGAGAAGCTGTATCAACTCACTCATTTGTATCCTTGCCACTTATTCTGTTCCCTAGTCCAAAAATAAATCATAGTGAAAGCAACTTCAGGCCATGTGTTGTCATTGTTGTCAGCCTCTTTAACTGGATCAGTCCTTTGTAGTCTTGTCTAATACATCTAGGCTCAAAATTACATCATTAAATTATTTTGTAATTTCTCCAAAAACTGCAAATTAACTAGAATTCTAGAACTTAGCCTTAGAGATACTTTCCATAATATTACTAGGCTTGGAAAAATTTCTAGTTTCACTGCTCGCAATACCATTTAATTTTTTTTAATGAAATGTCACAGGTAAAATAGGACAAAGTTTCCCCGATAATGGAAAATGTAGATTTTTATTTCAGCATTACATTCTTAGACTCCATGAACTCAGATTTTTCTTATTAAATTGCAGGTCCTTCCCTTGATTCATTATTTATAAATTAATATATATTTGAAGGAGATATTATATGTCACAGAAGCTACTCTCAAGAAGCAGAAAAAACTTCCATATAATCTTCAAGATAGCACAAGATAATGCACATTGTATCAAACTTTTCTTAAAGAAAACAAAATAAATGACCTTGGTATAATCCAAACTATGAATATATGATATTCCTAGCCTTGATGGGAATAACTGTAGAAAAATCATAATTATAAACTGACAAAGAACAAAAATTGTATTACTTTGAACAATATGAGATTTATATTGCAGACAAGCTATTGTACTCATTTACTTTAATCATTAGTTTTATACAAAAAGAGGAGATATGTAATACTGAAAAGTTAAATAGTGAAAACCCTTGGTCCAGGTCATAAACCTAATGAAAAATGGACTCACTCTTCAGGTGCAACACATTAAAGGTTTAAGTGTGACTAAATAAAAGAAACATGCCTTGAGGTATCTGCCTCCCCATAGCTCTCTTCTCTAGGAACTGCCTGTTAAAATTGCAGGCGCCTTCAGTCAAATTTGTGCCATGTGGTCTCAACACCACAGCTCACTGAATTAGGGGTATGCGTTGGACTGAAAGTATCCAATGCTTTAACCAGCTGGTGATCAATCATATTGTCTATACTTAAACTAAAAGGCACAAGTTGTCGGGTGTGGAAATGACATATGTGATTGAATTAGATGTACATAGAGGCAACCTGAGGTAGTCATTTTTAGCCATATGTACGCCAACAACTAAGCAGGTGGTCTGTAGTCAGAAGCAGAAGGTGGAGCACGTACTTAGACACAAGCAAAAGCAAAAGACTAAAAGCTTCATAAAAGGTGAATGAGGAAGTCTTGGTCTCTAGTTTTCCAGTTCCTGATTTCACAAGCCTACTTGTATTTCACTTTTTATACACTTAAGGCTGCCTGTTGAATTCTTAAAATTAATCTCCCTTCACTGGAACTAGCTTGCATGGCTTCCTTGCAATAAATATCCCAAAAGATGCTTAAGCACCTAGTTCTGATTGTCCTTTAAAAAAATCAGTGCAAACTGGCCTACATTTTAAAAGTTTCTTTGGAAGTGATTATCTCCAAAAGCAAAGAGTTAGCCCATCCACCTACCTAAGCGAGCTCCGTGGTCCCTTACAATATAAATGATCCAACATAATTGACCATGTGCAAGAAACAAGCAGCTATTTTACATTGCTTCACTGATTAAGAAATCAGGACAAAGAAACTGTGAATACCAAGTAGCTATTGGTGCTTGAGAATTGGCATAATGAAATCAAACTTAGTGAACTAAAATGGAGATGGATCTGTTATTTGGTTCTTGTTAGAGACATGTTAATTAACTTTTTCTTTCTATTAACCAACAGTTATATTAAAATGACAGTGGTTTTGCTCTTCTGTCTTTTATTCCTGTTGTAACAAGCTTATAATCTTCTCTAACAGGAATGTCTATGTTTACTCTTGTGACCTCATTAGACCTAAATAATGTCAAATGTTAATGTACCAAAACAGAATTTGAAATAATTTATTTCCCCTACTTTATTGCATTTCCAAGAATTGGAAACAATCAGTGTAATTGGCTATTTGCACCAAAAACACCTTCCTTGAGAGTACTCCATCAGTTGACTCTAAATCTAATAATACTTTTTGCACACCATTGTTAAGTTTTCCAGGCATCATCCTATGTAGCATCTCATGTTGTCTTCAGTGGGAGAAGGAGATAATCCTATCTCTATTTGCAAATGAGAAGATAAAGGCCAAGAAATTCCAGTGCACTATTTATCTGTGAGCTACAGCAACAAATTACCACAATATTGTGGTCTAAACAATGTAAATTTATTTTACATTTCTGTAGGTCACAAGGCCAACCTGGCCTCACCAGGCTAAAAGCTGCATTTCTTTCTGAAAGATCAAAGGCAAAATCCATTGTCTTTCTCATCTAGGTTATTGGTAGAATTCAGGTCCTTTAAAGACTGAGATCCCCATTTTCTTGAGGACTGTCAGCTGAGGCCCATTCCTGTCTTCTGGAGGCCAACCACATTCCTTGACTCATAGTCCCTTTCCTCCACCTTCAAAGCAAGCAATGAGAGACTTGTCCTTTCACATTTTGTATCCCTCCTCCTTCTTCTACTGTCTTATCTCTCTAACCAAGTTGGGAAGCATTCTCTGCCTTTAAGGGCCTACATTATTAAATTACATGCACCTGTATAATACAGGCTACTCTCTCCATCTCAAGGTCTGTAACTTAATCATGCCTCCAAAGTTCCTTTTGCCATGTAAGATAACACAGTCACAGGTTCTGAGTATTAGGGCATAAACATTTTTGGAGGTGCCATTATTATGCCTAATATATTCAGTGAAGGCTAACTTAGGTCTCAGAGGCTTCTTCTCAGGCACAAACTTTACAATAATCTCCTTTCAACATGATTTAAATAACAAAAATAATATTCTAATAATGTTATAATATTTTTAAAGTATCCTAAGACCTTGGAAGCCAGAAAACATATCCTAAACACTTCTACAAGGTGGAAAATTTTTCAAAGTCATAAGCTAATTTGGTATCCAAAATAATAAGAGTGCTTAATTTCACCATATTGAGAAGTATGAAAATACATTTTCTAGTCTCTGCATTCTAAACACTACACCTATATTTTATTTTCCCCCACTACATCCCTAAATCAGAAAAGCTATCAAAATTATTTAGGTATTGCATGTGCAGTTCCTTTAGTTTTCAAATAAACTCATGTTTTCAAAACTATCCTGTTTATGTGGAATTTTAGTGCCTCTTCTGGAATGGATACTATCTGGTGTGCATGCAAAAATCTTTACCTATTGTGCCCACTCCCATATGTCTATCCACATATCCTTATGGAAGAGCCTTTATTTCTTCGACTCTAATCTTTCTAATCCTTCTTAACCTAATCTTGCTCCTTGCCTAGGCCTCTGACCAACCAGCTAAGTCATTTGCCACAGCCATGTGTGTCCTGCCTGAGGTTTCTTCTCTTACATCCAGAGCTGATGAGGTTCACTATCCAAAGCTCTGCCTTTTGGAGGGTTTTCCCCATACCACAGGCTTTCTGAGACATCTCTGAATGCAGCTATAGTTCAAAATCAGTCAATTTTGTGTTTGCACCAACATAGCAAGTCAGCCAATCCATGAACCAAGTCCTGTTTATGTTTTCTTTTAACACTTCTGTCCACTGGATGGATGGAATGCCCATTAAAGTCATCTGTTCCAAGCTAAGGTATAAGTATCTGAACAACTTACATAGTAGGGGAGTGTGCACTACCTCTTTGGGCAGTATGACTATGCCTCTGGCCTTGCTCAAAACTCTCAAAAGTATTATTTTCCTCTTACAATGGATCCTACCATCTTACTTACAGTAGATTGCTGCTGGGCCCTCCTAACTTTGTGAATGAGAGGATTTGATAATCTCCCAACTCATGATGGGTAACTCCAGCTATATGGTCACTTCATGTTCCATGCTTAGATGCTCAGTCTCTCCGAAATCCCAGGGGCATCCTAAGAGTGTTTTATAAATGGTGTACAGCTCTTTGCAGAAGACCAAATAGTCTGTTTCAGAATTCTAGGGTTCTGCTCTGCCACTCTTGAATTGGGACTTTTCTACTGTCATCTTTTTCTACCACAGTTATCTCTGATACCATGGTTTACATGACCTAAATGGCAGACATGTTTATACTGTGTTATTGATGTGCTACACAGTCTTTTCTTGCTCCATATCCCATTCAAAACTAGTAGAAGTTCCTCTCACCTGATAAATGGCCATGGCAGTATTCCCAAGTGCTACCTCAAAAGCAACAAAAAGGAATGCCAGGCATTTTGCTTCTCTCTTAATGGTAGGAGGTACAGGATACAGCATCATATCCTTTGCTTTGGAGAGAATGTCTCAGCATGCTTCAGCTTTCTGCACCCCTAACCTCTTCACCAATGTGGCAGCCCTCTGAATTTTTGTCATATTTATCTCTCACCTTCTGGTGTACATGGGTTTAATAAGGTATTCTAAAGGCTATGAGCTTCTTGCTCTTCAGGTCTATTAAACACATTGCCATAGATATATTGGATGAAAGTAATGTTCAGAGGAATGTCCAGCCTAGCAAGTTCCATTTAGATTATGTTGTGCAGCAGGTGGAAGAGTTAACATTGACCTGGAGACAGACCGTGATAGGCACTTTTGATATTCAATGTGAAGGTGAATCATTTATTCTTCTTTGGTGGTATGGAAAGAATCCATTCACAAGATTGATAGCTGTAAACTATGTCATAGAGACTTCCTTTAGGGCTAGTACTTGGTTAAGTGCCTGGTAATCCACTTTGATATGTCACAATTCATCAAGTTATTGTAAGTTTGATACTAGTAAATTAAATGAAGATATGATTGAGACCACCATCTCTGCATTATTTTGGTCTTTGAATATGGCACTAATCTCTGTCATTTTCCTTGGGATGCATTATAATTTGACTTACTGTATTGGCAGAGATAGGGAAGGAACAACTTCAAGGATTCTGCTTGGCTTTTCCTGCTAAAATAACTGGATTTACAGGTCAAAGAACAAATATGAGTGTTCCATTATGAATATATATTTAGGAACGAAAGAAATTGCCACCCAGTGGATCACCATGGACCTAATGGACCCACCATGAGACAAATGTGGGATAGAACTCCATTTATTACTAGAATTGATATGTCCTTATTCTAACGGGGTCAACGATTGTGGTCTGAGTTCCCTGGTGTCAATGTCAATTCAAACCCTGTATCCAGTAGCCCTCAACAGGTGTGAGTATTCTCTTTCCCCTAGTTTATTTTTAACCTAGTAAATGGCTACAAGTGTCTTTGGGGAAAGGAATGGGGCAATCAAATGCATACATTACTGTATATATTTGCCATAGTGTTGGAGGGTCCTTCCTTGTGGGGACCCAGACCTCCTTTAGTTAATGAATTCTGAGTACAGGAATTGGTTCAGATGTAGAAACTGCTAAGGCATTCTGACGTTTCACTGGAAAGTTGACCTCAGCCCTCTGCTTATCCAGTTTTGATTTTTTTTTTCTGGAGATATATATGGTCTCAAAAAAAGTTTAACTTTGACCTGACCCCTGTGGCTATGGAGGCTCTAGACCAGTGCTGCCCAATAGAAATACAGTGTGAGCCACATATGTACAAATAAATAGGTAAATTATTTTTATAGACTTTAACCCAAAATATACAAAATATTATCATTTTACATGTAATCAATATAACAAATTATTCATAAAACATTTTGCATTCTTTACTTCTTAGTAAATCTTCAAAATCACTGTGTATTTTACAGTTCTGACATATCTCAGTTCAGACTAGCCAGGTTCCAAAGTCTCAGTAGCCACATGCGGTTAGCTCTCTATTGGACATTACTGTTGCAGACTGTAAGTTGCATCACATAATGTCCCATTTTAATTCAAGTGGATTGAAAGAGCAAATTTGGACTTTAGTCCCTTCATATCAATCAGTCAGTGACCACCCCAGGAAAGGAAAGTGGGTGTGAAACTTCCTAGACATCTCTGGGAGAGGCACCTCTCACCAGTCAATGGTAATTCTCTGAAGAAGGTCACAGCTATAAGCCATTATCCAAGCATTTTCAGTTTTTAAGGAATGGGTGCAGTGGTTGGAAAAGGAGACCTGGGTGGTAATCCTACAGTGTTCATTATAGCATACCTAAGTTAGCTAAAATAATTTTTGTAACTTGCATCCAGAAACCTTACCATGTAACAGAATACCTAAAGTGTGGTTTTATCTCATGCCCTTATTTTTAAGAAGCCTTTGTAATGTGAGCTATTCCCCAGATCTTCAAGTGCTGGGCTATTCTATTAAATGGTGAAGAAGAAAACAAAATGATCCTAATTTATCCAAATGAATAAGTCTGCCAAGTGCAAACAAAGCCTTAAGTTAAATTTGGGGCTCTAAAAACCTGGTCCCAGCATCAGTAGCATCTTGGAACTTGTAGAAAACATAGATTTGGAAACTCTGGGGGTACATCCCAGCAATCCCTGTTGCAAGCAGCCCTCCAAGTGATTGTGTAGCCCAAAAAGTACTGAGTGAAATGCATGTCTCTCTGGGAATGCAGCCTCAACCCCAGCACGGCAAAGGCTTTGACACATGTAAAGAAGGCAGACTAGCTTCCTACATTGATACCCCTAATACTGTGTGCACTTTCCATGAGAGACATAGGACAGGGAAAAGGCCTTCATATTTGATAAATTAATTAAAATAGAGCAACTTACCACTCTGTACGGTAGATTGCTTGAAACTAGTGTTCTGTTTTTCAGAGTGTATGGAACAGAAAATGATTTTGAATTTTTACCTGATGTATTTCTGTGGAAAAGCGCAGACCAGTATGACACCTGCTGGTGCAACAGGCCTAACACAATGTGACAAAGAAACAGAAAGGACAGCCAAAGAGCTATGCCTAACCCCTCTGCCAAGCTGCCCTAGATTTGCTCAAATTCATGGCCAGGTAGATCTGGGGAGGTGACAAAGTGCTGATTTGTTTTTCTACCCAGGAATGCAAGTCTCCCAGCCAAGTCTTAAAGAACAAGCTAATGATCAAGATATAAAATAAATTCAATCAGAGGCCAAACATAGAAAAGTCATCAAAACAGAGCCAAAAGGCCCAAAGTACATTCAGAATTGTCCTTAACATCAAAGAAAGAACATTTCAGTTAGCTGAGACTTGTAGTCACTTAAGGATTAATCATTGAAGCATTACTTGTTTATAACACATAGGGCAGAATTATGACAGAGTGTTTAGATATTGAGTTTAATTAGCATAATGCCAATTCCTTTGTTCACAGTTCCCATCCATTACTATTTTGTTCTGATTCCAACACATCATGAAACTCTGCAAAAGTTGTTGCA
Organism: Theropithecus gelada; assembly: GCF_003255815.1. NCBI lineage: Eukaryota > Metazoa > Chordata > Mammalia > Primates > Cercopithecidae > Theropithecus > Theropithecus gelada. The sequence continues at coordinate 61,284,328 of NC_037673.1, forward strand.
AATATTTGCAGATATATCTACTCTAAATATTTACAAAAATATTAAATAGGCAATAAAATGTTAAAATACACTTTTCCATGTATTATAGCTTTGTTAACTATCCTGATGACCCTATTCAGTATTGTAGTTCATTAAACACTGACAAATAAAGGTTGCCACATATACCTTGGCTTGTTAACCAATCTTCAAAGAACTAAAACACAAAAATGTCCAACATTTAAAAGCCATAATGAAGACAGACATGTGTGTGAGAGAGAGTATTTTAGGTACTGCCTGTATTTCTGAATTATAATCATGACCATTTCCTAGGATTGTATTATTTTTCATGTGTGGTGATACCATTAGCAGGGGTTACATAAAGATCAATCTGAATCTCATTACCTCCATTTGCCAGTTGCACGGCCCTAAGCAAGCCATTTCACTTCTTTGTGACTCAGTTTCTTCCTTTGTGAAATAAGATGAAGATAATGTCCCATTGGGAAATTGACTTACAATGGAAAGAAAGGGAAATGGATCCTGGGATGGCAAAATTGAGATGACCACTTCAATAACACCTGTCTTCAAATGCTCGAATGTTTGACAAATGAAAAATAAACCCCATTTATTTTGTGAAATCTCACACAAAATAACAATAATTAGTGTACAGAAGTTACTGGGAGACATATTCTTAATAAACACAATAAATAACTATATAATTATTACAGTCATCGACAATGAACAGACTGCACCAAAAAGTGAGGATGTCCTATCACAGTTTCCAAGGTTAGATGAATACTTGCCAGTGATATAATACAGAGGATTTTCTGAGCTGGGCAGAAAGGAGGAGCAGATGAAATCTAAGGTCCTTTCTAACTCAAAATCTATGGTACATTCTATAAACATTCTAGCTGAAAACTATGTGTTGTTGCTGTTAACTGTTTTTTTAAGTAATTTTTAAAGATATGTTAGTATTTCTGAAAGGCCTCTGTCGGGCTTATAAGGAAACTGGATATGAAATTTTGACCAGCTTATCGGTTGCTATGGCAACCAGAGAGAGGGGCATAGCAGAACAGATTGGCTAGTGATTAGAGAGTTGTTAAAGAGCAATTACTGAAATGAGGAAAAAGTTGATAGTATGCAATAACAATATCAGAGCAGTGTGGTTGAGCCATCATGTTAAGATAAAAAAACATCAGGATTGGGTATACAACCACAAAATATGACAGAAATTTTAAATACAAATGCTTACCTAAACAAAGGGAACAAAAATATAAAGCATGATAAATAAGTACTGGTGCAAGATTATGGTTAGAAGTTATTGAAGGAAGTTGTTCTGAATCAGTAAGTATGATTTTTTTAACACAATGATTCACAAACAGCATTTATTTCCTGTTAAATGAATATTTAAATGAGTTGAGTATGACTTCAGGAGCTATTTGGAAATACAAGTATGGATGCTTGGATGATGCAGCATAAATGGATATTGAAACCCTCTCATCTGCACAAACTCCCCATCCAATTTTAGTCAAAAACATACTGGCCAAGATAAAATTCAGCTAACTCTAAGCAATCATCTAAATGTGTCAACAGTCATCTGGATGAGAGAAAAAACTATTTTGATTTAATGGAAACAGATATTAAACTTATTTCAACATAATTATTAATAAATTCTCCTCAAATAAACCTTTATCCATATACTTAACTATTTTCTAAATACAAAATAATGAATTGATCTAGATTTGAAGCTATTTCATGGCTGGGCAGAGAAATTTCTGAACTTTCTAAAACTGTATACAAAATTGATGACTATTTGCTTTTGCTTAGGGAAGATGGCCCATAGTTCCCATCAGATTTTTTTAAAGAAACTGTGACCCATTAAGAGCACTAAGTGATGGGAACTGAAGCTGATCCCATTCACTTCAGAAATTTATACCCTGAATCTTGGGCTAACTTCAATATTTCTGTACAACTTATGAGAAAAGGAAACCATACTTCAAACTAGTTGCTAAAATGAGGTCCAGAAGTGATGCACGGGTTATAAAGAAGGGGTTTTTACACACTTGCAGCTGGCACAGACAGATTAGAGTAGCCTTCCCTCTTATACTGAGCTCAAAGGAGAAGCTTTGTCACTGGACCACCACTCACCATTAGGGGCCACTTCAAGTATTGTAGTTTGAAAGCATATTCCTAAACATACTCAAGAAGACATAAGAGGAAGGTAGATGTATTTCCATTACACAAATTAATAAAAATAATGTGGGAATGTACCTCTGAATTAGCCTATTAGAGTTCAGAAGAGCAGATAGATAAAGGCAAATAGAGGCAGAATTACCTAAATATTGGAAATGAAAAACCACAAAAAATTTTAGATTTATGGAATTTGTCTAAGTTCTCTGAAGCTAAAGTTATCTTCTTTTCAAATTACATCAATGCTTCTGGTTAAGAAAACAGCTGGGAATGAAACCGTTGTGTCCATAAGCAAGATATTAGAAGTATCACAGGAAAAAAATGTTTCTGATGCATATGAATACTGAGCACATACGCTTCTGCAGATGAGTTATCTGTTTCTGCTCAGCAATACATGTGCCCTTTCAAAAGACTTGTGGACAAACATTTCCTTTATGCCATGTGATTACCTCCACCAAAGTATTTTCCAGTAAATTTTAGAATATGAATTGCCCTTATGCCTACAGCCATGACTGAACTTAATCCCATTCTAAATGTATGTTTGTTGCTGAAATCCCAACCCCTATTACCCCACTAATAAGTTCTTTTCTTTTTCTCTGTCACTACTTTTTGTTCTCTTCCTGCTCCCCAACTTCTAAAGCTCCAGCATTCTGCAGCTGGCTGGAGACTCTCTGCCTCCCCCAAGGCACCAGCCAACTACTAACCACTGCTAACTCTGGGTCTTCAGTTCCTCAAGAGAGTGAGGCTGCCTTTTCTTTCCCTTGCCACTCTGAGACTACCCTACCTCCTCCTAGGCCAGACTTTCTAAGTATATTGAAAGTCTGCCTGTCCCCACTCCTAACACCTCTGTAGTTATTCAATTAATGTTTAACATTGCATTCTCTAGACTAGTTCTGTTTTCATCTTTTATTATTCTTTCCTCCAATTTTTGCCAAAACATTTATCCTAAAATGTTAAAGACTGAACTAGCTGAAGCTGATCAACAAAAACATTATGATAGGGTGTTTTCATGTCCTTAAATCTATACACCATTGCTGATGTGTTTGATTTAGTAATAAAATACTGAAATGTTTAGAATTGCCCAAGGCCATTAGTCCCTTTATGCCACAAATTTTTCCCATCTTTTAGCTGAGTATTTTATTCATTTTTGTCTTCCTACTTATGTTTTTAGATCTACTCTATTTCATGACTCAGAGCCCAGATATGCCATGAAAAGAATTCTTAATATTATATTGGTCTTAGTTTTAGAAGGTAATGTGAAATAACCCTTTTTCTTATTTCTTCTCTTGGTGAAGTTTCTTTTTTTAGCGGAGAAAAGGAGATAGGCTTTAAATGAGGTTGTAGACAGATACTATATTAAATAAGGAGTCTTTCCTGTAGAAGCTTACCTTCTCAAAGTGCCTTTATCTTTTATCTTAAGTACAAATAATTTTTCTGAGTTTGGTATTACTCATGAGCCTGATTACTATTCATAACAGATTGTATTTTCCAAAGATGGTCATAAAAATATCTCACCTCACATGCTTTTAATGCAATGTGACCTTGACATTCCTTCATCATTGCACATCAAAATGTGTAAATATATATATAATGTATACATACACACACACACACACATATATATAAAATACACACATACCCAACACAGGAGGTCCCACATTCATAAAGCAAGTTTTTAGAGACCTATGAAGAGACTTAAACTTTCACACAAAAATAGTAGGAGACTTTAATATCCCATTGAGAGTATTAGACAGATCATCGAGGCAGAAAATGAACAAAGTTATTAAGGACCTGAGCTCAACACTTGACCAAATGGACTTGATAAACATCTCCAGACCTCTCCACCCCAAAACAACAGAATATACATTTTTCTCATTGCCACATGGTACATACTCCAAAATCGACCACACAATCAGACATAAAACATTCCTCAGTAAATTCATGAAAATTGAAATTATACCAACCACACTCTCAGACCACAGTGCACTAAAGATGGAATTCAATACAAAGAAAATCACTCAAAACCATACATTTACATGGTAATTAAAAAACCTGCTCCTGAATGACTTCTGGGCAAATAATCAAATTAAGGCAGAAATCACAAAGTCACTTGAAACTTCTTGAATTTGAAAATGAGAACAGAGATACAACATACCAGAATCTCTGGAACACAGCTAAGGCAGTGTTAACAGGGAAATTTATAGCACTAAACACCCACATAAGAAAGTTAGAAAGATTAACAACCTTTCTATTAACAACATCACAACTAGAACTACATCACAACTAGAAGTAGATAAACAAGAGCAAACCAACCCAACAGCTAGTAGAAGACAAGAAATAACCTAAACCAGAGCTGAACTGAAGGAAATTGAGATGCCAAAAATCATTCCAAAAATCAACAAAGACAAGAATTGGTTCTTTGAAAAAATTAATAAGGTAAATAGATGACAGCTAGACTAATAAAGAAGACAAGAGAGAAGATCCAAGTAAGCACAATTAGGAATGACAAAAGGGACATTACCACTGACCCCACAGAAATACAAATAACCATCAGAGACTACTATGAACACCTCTATGCACACAAACTAGAAATCTAGAAGAAATAGATACATTTCTGGACACACACATCCTGCGAAGAGTGAATCAAAAAGAAACTGAATCCATAAACAGTCTAATAATAAGCTCTGAAGTTGAATCAGTAATAAATAGCCTACTAACAACAACAACAAAAATCCCTTGACCAGCCAGATTCATAGCTGAATTCTAGCAGATGAACAAGGAAGAGCTAGCACCATTCCTACTAAAACTGTTCCAAAATTGACAGGGAGGAACTCCTCCCCAACTCATTCTATGAGACCAGCATCATCCTGATACCAAAACCTAGCAGACACACACACACACACACACACACACACACAAACTTTAGGCCAATATCCTTGATGAACACAGATGCAAAACTCCTCAAGAAAATATTAGCAAACTGAATCCAACAGCATATTGAAAAGCTAACAATCCACCACAATCTAGTAGGTTTTATCCCTGGGATGTAAGGTTGGTTTAACATCTACAAATCAATAAATGTGACTCACCAAATAAACAAAACTAAACACAGAAATCACATGATTATCTCAATAGATGCAGAAAAGGCTTTCAATAGAATTCAACATCCATTCATGTTAAAAACCAGGGGTAGTCTCTTCCATTATCCCTTGATTTAGCTGTGGGGTAAAATATTGGAGTACATAATACAATGTTGAGTCCAATACCTGGGTCAGTTTCCATGGCTGTCCTTGGAACTAATACTTGGAGCATGAAATGACAATAAGGTGCAACATGTAGACTAGCTCTAGGTGGCATGTCTTCCAATAGGGTCTTCTGTTGTTTTCTATATCAACAATTGATCACTGAAAAGAGAAAATAAATGGTAAGGAGAAAGTTAGCTTTCCACCCAAGTAGCCAGTGAAGTAACTAAAACCAGAAAGCATACAGAAGAGCAGGCTGAATCCACTTGATATAAAGTAATAAAAAGAAAACTGCTCTCAGCATCCCCACCTAATTGTACAAAAAACTTCTAAAATGAAATAAATGCACTGCCACTTCTGGTTTTTTAATAATGAATTTCCATTAGTTACTGAGGAAAGAAAAAGGACCTTTGCCTCTCCCTGAGCTGAACACTTATGGACAAAACATGAAACAGTTTCCTCCTCAATGTGTTTAAAAGCTAAGCACATGTAGCCAAAAAGTGATAGGGCACAGAAGAGGCCAATACCAGTCAATAAAAGGCATGGATTTTGTTTGGTTTAATGAATGAAAAACCATTGATGATGACCTCAAAAAGAATTATTGTAGAGAAAAGATTGGATTATCTTTCTATTTTTCTCTATAGAAAAAGATATCATAAAATTATTATATGTAGTGGCAACCAAAGAGTATGCAAACAGAGAAGGAAACTATTGTAAAGACTTTTAGGCAGTTACTTAATTTTTAAAAATCATCCTATTTTCCTCTATGTTTTTTGATAGTTATAGTATTTGTCACCTTTTAAAAATCTGTGCTTTATTGTGGATTATTTTATCATCCTAGATTAATGTCCTCTTTTATTTCTAAACGTTACTTCCAAATAGGTTATTCATTGAATAATTATAATTTTTATAAATCATTTTATGTTTTAAAGAATGGAATTCCTAGCTTTGAAAGGCCCAAGACAGTAGTACTTATTGTATCTCACTTATCTGAAGAAATTATTTATTTAAATAACAAATAAAAGTCAAACAGCACAGAGGGAATAAAGCTCATATAATAAGACACAATTTCTTCCCCTTTAAAAATGAATGCAATCTGATATGAACAAGCCATTCAAATACTTAATAAGGTTCTGGGGAAGAAATAAATATGTACCACATTGACAGCAAGCTTTGCATCTGTATTTTACATCAGATTAATTCTTTCATTAAACAAATAATTGTTGACCTCTGCATAGACAGGGCATTATGCTGCTGTGGGGCTATAATGATTTTTTTTAACTATAATGTATTTTATTCACTACATTAGTCAGGGCTCTCTTGCTTGCCAGTGACAGGAACCCAATTCAAACTATCAATATAAAAAATATATATATTGACTCACATACTTGAATAAGAACCCAACTTAAGAATAGATCTATCAAAATTATTAGAAATTTCCTCTATCTCCTTACTGACTTTATTGTTAGACTGGTTTAGTTGGCTGAATGGCCACCACCAGTTCCAACTTAGGACCTCAGTGAAAAGTCAGTGCTTTTCCAAGAGTCCCAGCTTAAGTCCCAGTGCTTGTGTCCATTGGCTGTGATTGATTCATTTATGTTATGTGATTATTCTTAAACCAATTACTATGACTGAAAGGAACCAATATACCACTTTAACAAGTTCATGTCTGCCCTGGAACCAAGAGAGGAGTAAGCCTCACCCAAATGACCAGGAATGAAATAGTGGACCAATGCTTCTTCAATTAAAAAGAGGGAATGGATACCTGAGAGGAAAAAATAATACCTGTCCACTACAGCTATATGCAAGGAGCTACAGAATAGAGTAAGATATAAGTATGTAAACAACTATAAGGTATCTCTTTGTCTCTCTCTGTCTCTCTGCTTCTCTATCTATCCATTTATCTATATCTGTCTATATACACAAACACACACGGTGGTGCATATTAAATGTTTAACTGGCTCTGCAGGGGAAAATAAGTTCTGATTTATAGTATTTTCTGATTTCCATGGTGTCATGGTGTAAATACTCTCATCATAGCTGATTTCATGTACCAATGTGATGTCACTGAACATGGAATTGAGAAGACGCATCCACACATTCAGCTCTTCTCAGCCAGTATGAACTGTCTCCAGCATACCATTGCCATAATTAAAGATAAGAGGGGAGAAGTTTGAATCTAAGTGAACAGAAGTAGTATATGGTCTGACCCCTGCAGGATGAGTAGAATTTTTGTAAACCGATTATATGTGTGGTAGTATTAAAAATAATTACAGAGGCAGATCAAAGAATCAGAGTTGGAAAAAATGACAGATGTTTTATAGAACTCAAAATTGCTTCCAAATATTTAGTTTATATGAACTTGAGCCCCATATCAAGAGAATTTGACACAGCATTTCATGGGGAAGGGGTAGTTTTGGTGGGGAAGAATATTTCTATATTCTGAGGGTCTCATAAGAGTTTAGAATCCATTTAATTGCTCTACCTTTCAAAGTCATTGTTTTACTCTCAACCCTCTATTTTCAGACCTGATTTATGCATAACTGTGAATAAACTACACCCACTTCAAATTCTTTTTAAAATGTCCTTTATCCCCAAGAGTAATGCACTGAGAGAAATATGTCATATTCCTCATAGATTTATATCTATGCCAGTAGAAACATCAAAAGCTTGTTGCATAAACAGATAATATAGACTTCTGGTTTCAGCTCTGACATATAAAGAGCTTGAAAGTCGTTACTCCTGTCCTTAAAAGAAAAAGTTGAAAGAACTAAAAAATCAATGATTTTTCTTAGACCCATCAGGAACTGAGGTTACAGGCAAGCCACCATCCAAAATCTGTAAAGAGAGAGATGAATCCAGAAAGTGACAGCCAGGATCTGTTTACCTGCAGCAGAGCTACTGGATCCATAAACTGGCAAACAATCTTAAATGGTAATAGTGATGATTTACTGTAGACTGATGGCAGATTGGCATAAGAGTAAGAAACTCCTGGAGACTACAGTCTTAGGGCAGACCTATACTTTCTTAGGTTTACCTCCAGAACCTCACCAGGTTCTCACATGAAGATCTAAAAAAGATATCCTCATGGCTCTGTCAGGGGGAGGGAAATAATAACCAATGTGAAAAAGACCCAGAGTCTTCTCCTTAACAAAGGCCTACTCAACGAGGGAAAAGACTGCCAGAGCCATATCCCAGCTGCGGGAAGGATGGGAAGGACATTCCTTACCTTTCTGCACACTCTAGCCTTTCTTTCTCATCTAAGGGGAAAATAAAGGCTATACAATGGAAAAATAATTGTGAAGGTCACAGATAAGAGACACAAGGCCACTAATTATATTACAGAATTCTTTTCTCTCCCCTATGCCTTAGCACCACACCAGCAGGGCTCCAGAATAACAAGAGTAGATTATAGCTAAAGAGCTGTGGAGACAAACTGTCTCTGATGAGGTGTGCACAGGAAAGCTCAAAGTCAAGAGAGGAGACAAAACAAGGACACTAGAGGAATTTGAAGGCTCTGAAATCTGTAGCGATGGCAAACAGCAAGTACAGCCCCAATTCCTAGCTAGATTATCATAAGTCCTCACACTAAAGGTCTGTTTAGCTCAGTTCCTTTTCCTGATACAAACATGTCAGACTTTCAACAAAATGTTACATGGCATGCCAAAAGCAGGAAAAAAAGACACAGTCTGAAAAGACAAAGCAAGCATCAAAACCAAATTCAGAAATGGTATATGTTGAAATAATCAGAAATGGAATTTAGAGTGGTAACTGTGATTGATATGTTAAAAGCTCTTATGAAAAAAGTAAATAATATGTGAAAACAGATGGTTAATGCAAGCAGAGAAATGGCAACTCTAAGAAATAATCAAAGGGAAATGCTAGAAATCAATGACATTGTAATAAAAATGAAGAATGCCTTTGATGGAATCACCAGTAGATTGGCCATGGGCAAATAAAGAACCAGTGAGCTTTGAAGGTAAATGAAGAAGTGATACACTCAGGACTAGACCTAAGCAATGGATAGTTCAACTCTTGCTGAAAGCCCAAGAAGGCATCTGATACGGTTTGACTGTGTTCCCACCCAAATCTCATCTTGAATTGTAAGAAGCCCCACGTGTCAAGGGCACAGCCAGGTGGAGATAATTGAATTATCAATTATATTGTCAGTTTCCCCCATACTGTTCTCATGGTAGTGAATAAGTCTCACGAGTTCTGATGGTTTTATAAATGGGAGTTCCCCTGCACAAGTTCTCTTGCCTGCCACCATGTAAGACGTGACTTTGCTCCTTATTCACCTTCTGCTGTGATTGTGCACCCTCCCCAGCCATGTGGAAATGTGAGTCAATTCAACCTCTTTCCATTATAAATTACCCAATCTTGGGTATGTCTTTGTTAGCAGTGTGAGAACAGACTAATACAGCATCCTCTACTACCCAGTAGTTTCAGGGACCATTTCTGATAAAAAGGGATAGTGGGATGGAGTAAGCAAAGTCAAATTTGACACTTTTTCTAGCCTCTTGTACTACATCAGTGTCTTTGTACTCCCTCCCCTTCCAACTCTCATACAGCATGATTTCTGGGTCTTAAATTAGGCATTTATAATGTTATACAAATAAAACTACATTGCCATATTATCTCTCTTGGAGTGTATTTGCATTACAAGCTTTATCTAATTGTGGATTTAAGGCTTTGCCTCCTATGGAAGGAAGAGCAGATTCCAGAGAGGAGGTGGGAGATGGAGGGCCTTTTTCTTAACCCTGGGAATCACATCTCTGCCCCATCCATAAGTCAGCCCTGTGGGAAACTGTAATGTGCATTGCTTTCCAGGCACAGGTGAGAATGGAGTTCTGAGAACAGCAGTATGAGGAAGGTGAGTAGTGGGGGCTACAGGGTAAGATTGGCCTAAGCCTTGGGGACTAAAGAGCCAAGTCTTCTGTGGTATCAGAACCACCTCCTTAAGTTGTTAAATCCAATGACTGGAAGAACCTGGAGAGAGTTTCAGGGTGATGCCGGGTGAGAAAATCAAGCCCCATGTGAAAAGATTACATAAATTTCCATCATTCCACTGAGAAAAGAGATGGCAATAAGGGTTTTTAACATCAGTGTGTAAAAAGAAAAAACTATGGCCAGCTGGTCCTTTGCTAGAGGACAGAATTCAGAATTCAGCTTTGGAACATAATGTGATAGATTCAGAGTACATATTGTTACACCTTTAAATAAGCTACGTGAAAGACAGTGGAAACAATCCAATTATGAATGATTTTATTCTTTGTTTGTTTGTTTGTTTTGACACAGAGTCTCACTCTGTTGACGAAGTTGGAGTGCAATAGTGCAATCTCGGCTCACTGCAACCTCTGCCTCCCAGGTTCAAGCGATCCTACTGCCTCAGCCTCCCAAGTAGCTGGGACTACAGGCACACACCACCACTCCTGGCTAATTTTTGTATTTTTAGTACAGACGAGGTTTCACCATGTTGCAGGCTAGTCTTGAACTCCTGACCTCAAGTGATCTGCCTGCCTCAGCCTCCCAAAGTGCTGGGATTACAGGTTTCATCCTTTTCTGAATGCCAGAAGAGATATTTAAACTAGATCCCAAACCTTTCATCAGATGTAACCTGGCCTACATTCTGCTAACAATTTGGTTTTATTTCATCAAGAAACTCTGGCAACTAATACGTTCATCTGTCAAATGCAAATAGAGGGAAACCACTCTGCAAAACTATTTGCTACTGAGTCATTATCATTAAGAAGCCAGTCCGTCTTATACCCCATCCAAAGAGTGCTTGATTATTGACAAATCAAAACTACCACAATAATAACAGGCTCTTACCTATAAAACAATCTCACAGCACATAACTCAAGGATAATGCTATGACGTTCTTCCACTGGAAATATCCTACTGATACAAATGGAATCCCTGCTAGGAAGCACTGCCAAATACTTTGAAAAGAGAAAATGGTTCTACTAGCTGTCTCCCTTTCTTGATCAGCTTCAACTACAGTATCTCCTTTAGTGTGTTCAGAGAATCAGCATAAAGGTATCCAGTAATCCTTAACAGTAACTCTGTTTTTTTTTAATCTATTTATCTATCTAATGTGTTACAGGTCCATTATGTTTCATCCAATGGCTTGCTTTCATGAGACTATGCTTACCTTATTTTTTGTCAATCTTTTAAAATTGTTTAAATTGGAGAGCTGTTTTAGTTAACTGTTGCACGCAGAACCCAATAATTTTTCAAACTTAAAATGTTTTATTTTTCTATGCTACCCTCCAAAACATTATTGACCTTGAATCAATGTCTCTTAAATACATCTCTCTAGCCTCGTACCTATATTTTTTAAATCACAGATTCTGATAGAGCAGATACTTTTAGATGTTTTAAGATTCTTAGACTTAGTTCAAAAACATTCATTCAACTCTTGCCCTTGCACTCTAATGAGAATAATATATCAAAAGGACAGCAAAAGAGAAATGGGATTATTAAACCTCAACATGAAACAAAAGATATGGTATGAAATATTTATAAGTAGAACAAGGAGCATTGATGGGAACAGAAGATGATGAGGATGATGTCTAAAATAATTAATGTTACAGAAACCATCCAGGAAAATTAACTGAATGATTGCTCTCCATTGCTATGAGTGAATGATAGTGGGAACTGAAGGAGATTACAGGTAAATGTGGTTTTATTTACCATCGTTTTAAAGGTAGTTTCAAATTCAATGTCCATAATAAACTGCTCATGCTTTGGGGATACATAGAGACTGAGATACATGTTGCGTTTGTTCAGAACACTTTAATGGGAATGTTCCCCTTACTTGGTAGTGCAAATCTGGCAGGCGTAACCAATATAGCCAGTATCTTCAGTAAGTAGATACTGACTTAAAACCTACACTTCCCCCTCCCTCCCCACTCCTATGCAGCCATCACCAAGTCCTAAAAATCTCATGAATCCATTCCTTCTTTCCATTTCCACTATCACTAACAAGAGAAATCCTGGCTACCATCATCTTTTACCTGCATTACTGCAATGGTTTCCTAACTGGTTGCCTATAAGTGGTTCTTACTACCATCTATCAGCAGCCAAGTGCTCCTCTTAAACTGCTCATCTTATTACATTCACTTTTTTCTTAAAATAGATCCATATTTTCCTGTTACTTTTAGCATAAAGACAAATTGCCTGCAACTCTTTGCATGATCTGGCCCCAATCTACATCTCCAGTCTCGCTTTGCATCACTTTGCCTCCTCTCACTGTCTCTTATCCAGCCACACTGCCCCTCTTTGAACCCCATGTTTGTGTCATGCTCACTCCCAGCACAGGACCTTTGCACAAACCATTCTCCCCTCCTAGGAAGCTAATTTGCCCACCTTTAGCTAGTTAATATCTACATATTTTCAGCTCTCAGTAATGTCATATGCATAAAATATTATGAAAACAATAGAGGAGGCAAACAACCCATTCCAGATGGAAATCAAAGACTTCCTAAAAGTCCTGGGCCTCTAGTCTGATTGATCTTGGAGCTGAGTAAGGTGAAGAGGGAAGGAAGAGCATTCCTGGCAAGGGAAAAAGGGAACAAGGGAACAATAGAGTCAGTGAAACAGAGAAATTGGTACTGTCAGAGCCAAAATTAGCAGGAGAGGTCAAAGGGAGATAAAGTTGTAGAAGTAGAGGGCTACTTACATAGAGCTAAAAGTCTATGGAAGAACTTTAGAGGGTTTGAGGAAAGGGAAAAAGAATATTAGATTTGCTTTGAGCGATTTTCCCATAGTCACCAGGTAGTTACAGAATTTGGACTAAGATTTCATTTTTCTAACGCTCAGACCAAATGTTATTCACCAAACTCAGTACATCAGAATAACCTAGGAATTGTTAAATGCAGATTGCTGGACCTTATTACTGGAGTTTCTGATTCACTGTGTTTGGGACGGGGCCCAAGAATTTACATTTTTAGCAAGTTTCCAGGTAATACTAAAGCTCCTAGTCCAAGGACTACACTTTGATAATCACTGCACTAAATGTTATAACTTGACAACTGAAATATAAAGCCATTCAAAGAGATTTAACTCTAAGAAGAATAAGAAAGAAAAACAGAGGCACAGAAATGCCAAAACAATGGAAAACCCAAGAGCAATTTTTTTCTTAGCAGTAAACATAACTTTAGGCTGCAAATTAACTAATCTCCTTAAATCTCATTTTCTTACCTGCAAAACAACATCATCAAGTCAAATGGGCACTATAGTTCCTTCCCGTTCTAAAGGTTTACAATCCTATGATTTAGCTTCTTACCTATATTTTGCTAAGGTTTTTTATTAAGCTATTTGTTATTCCACAAATATACATGTGGGTAAAAATAATAAGAAGAAAACAGACTAAGAGACTTTTGGGAAATAAGAGTTAAACCAAGAATTCTAACAAAAAGAAGCTGAATCATCATGTTAATCACACATACCTATGAAAGATGGTTATCAATAAAATATCAACAAGAAGAAATTATGTAGTTTGCTAAAATTCCTGAACTTTTAAATATCTAACAACTGAATTTTTTAAAAATTTTAGATTTGGGCCATACATGTGCAAGTCTGTTACATGGGTATATGGCATGATGCTGAAGTTTGGAGCTGTAATGATCCTGTCATCCAAGTACTGAACATAGTACCCCATAGGTAGTTTTCCAACACTTGCCTGTCTCCTTCCCTCCCCTGTTTTGGAATCCCCAGTGTCTATTGTACCCATCTTTATCAGGTATTCCCAATGTTTAGCTCCCACTTTTCTGTTTCTGCATTAATTCGCTTAGGATAATGGCCACCAGCTGCATCCACGTTGCTGAAAACAGCATGATTTTGTTTTTGTTTCTTTTATAGCTGCACAATATTCCAGGGTGTATATGTACCATATTTTTTTTATTCAGTTCACCATTGATGGGCACCTGGGCTTATTTCATGTCTTTGCTATCATGAATAGTGCTGCAATAAACATACAAGTTTAGGTGTCCTTTTGGTAGAATGATTATTTTCATTTGGGTATATACCCAGTAATGGAATTGTTGGGTTAAATGCTAATTCTATTTTTAATTCTTTGACAACCGATTTTTTAAAGCATCTTTCTAAATTGATGTTTTTATCTGAAACATAACCCAAGTGTTATTTTCTCTTTACCAAACATCTCAAAATATCCTTCTTTGCCAGAAATGCCATCTTATTAGCTAAGATTCCCATGGCGAGACAAATTTTAAAGTACCATCCAAATAGTAAACAGTGTCCGGAGTCTATGTAATATTCATGAAGGATAATTTTCTTTCCAAATGAAACATTGAAAAATGTTTTAATAAGAGTTTACATAGTTCCAATTTTCTTATTTTTTTTGCTCAAATGCCATGCTTTTTCAATTAGTTATTTAAGACCACCAGATTGTTACATTTTTATTTTTTACTGATTAGATAATTGGGAATTAAATAGTATCTGCTATTTTCCCTGTAGGTATTGATTCTCTTTTCAATTAATGCTCTCTAAATAATTGTCTTTGTTGTTCATATTAAATTGGCAGCTAGATTCTAAACAAATGCTATTAACTTTGTCATAACCCTAAAATTAGGAGAAATTAATAATGGGTTGGGGGCAGGGTTGGGGATACAAAAGATGGACAGCAGTGACTCTAAGAAATATGGCATTGAAATTAGGACTAATTCACAACTTCAGGGGGGTCTACTTTTCTGTCAATGAAAAAGACTTGTTAATTCATTGCTCACTTCTATCTGTCACGTGTACCTGTCTTTAATTTGACCCCTCTATTTAATAAGAATTCTTTGCTCTTTTCAAAGGCTTTCTCTTAAAGTGCACTTCTTATGTTCCCTTTGGCCCAGAAATGGCCACCTTTTTCACAATTACATACTCTTGAAGATACCTGATGATGAGGATGAAATTCCAGCTCTTTGTGGAGGTTTTTACAGATTACAAGTGACAGAATCCTACCTCAAACTTGATTGCATAAAATAGAATAATTTCTTGGAAGGATGCCAGGACACTTCTCAGAAATGGAGGAAAAGCTGCAGGATCAAGGAAACTCAGATGACATTAGTGACTGTTACCAGAGGCCCAAGCACAGCTTGTTTTCTCTTCCTTCCTCTTTTTTCTGAGTTCTTCTTTGTGTACCTTCATCCTCGGATACTGCAGGAAGGCTTTCACCATACCGGACCTAGATTGGCCCTGGCTGGGTCATGTGCCATCCCTTGGCCCAATCACTTTAGCAAAAGGAACATAATATAAGTCCAATCTAGGCCACATTCCCATTCTTATGCCAATTAAAATGTCCAAAGGGGAGGTACCTTGACTAGTAACTTTCTGGTTATATTGGGAGGAAAAGTCAAAGAAAGATTTGTTTGTTCCCAAACAAATAAAACAGTATTTCCATTACTACTGCAGTGTAATCAACCACTCCAAATTTAGTGGCACAGAACCACCATTATATTTTCTGTACCCAAGTGTAGTACACATGATGTATTTCTGGAAGATCATATTTGAAACTAATTCCATTCAAGAAAATCCAGAATTTTTTTTTTTTATTATTATTATATTTTAAGTTCTAGGGTACATGTGCATAATGTGCAGGTTTGTTACATATGTATACTTGTGCCATGTTGCTGTGCTGCACCCATCAACTCATCATTTACATCAGGTATAAATCCTATGCAATCCCTCCCCTCTCCCCCCTCCCCATAATAGGCCCCGGTGTGTGATGTCCCCCTTCCCGAGTCCAAGTGATCTCATTGTTCAGTTCCCACCTATGAGTGAGAACATGCGGTGTTTGGTTTTCTGTTCTTGTGATAGTTTGCTAAGAATGATGGTTTCCAGCTGCATCCATGTCGCTACAAATGACACAAACTCATCCTTTTATATGGCTGCATAGTATTCCATGGTGTATATGTGCCACATTTTCTTAATC
>NC_037673.1:61310595-61427176 GCF_003255815.1 Theropithecus gelada
TAAGGAGTAAGGAAAGGATCCAGTTTCAGCTTTCTACTTATGGCTAGCCAATTTTCCCAGCACCATTTATTAAATAGGGAATCCTTTCCCCATTTCTTGTTTTTCTCAGGTTTGTCAAAGATCAGATAGAACAGAACAGAGTCCTCAGAAATAATACCACACATCTATAAATATATTTTTTATTTCAAATACTATAGTTTTCATCTCTAGAAATTAGATTTTGATCTTTTAAAAATGTTCCATCTTTCAATCCAGTTAAAATAACTATTTTAGTGTCCTTGCTTGCTAATTCTTGTTTGCTAACAATTTTTTTAGTCCCTGTTGATAGATTTGTGTCTCCCCTACGGGTTGTATTTTTTTACTTTTTACATACTAGGTAATGCCAAACATTGTGAATTTTTTTCATTGGGTACTTTTGATATTTTTGTTTTTATATAAATGTTCTTGAGGATTTTTTCCTATGATTCAGTTAAGGTACTTGGAAACAATTTGATTTATTCAGATCTTACTTTAAGATTTATTAGGTGAAATGGAGCAGTATTTAGTTTAGAGTTAATTATTCCCCACCACTGAAGCAAAATTTTTCTGTATACTCTACCTATTGTCTTCTATAGTTGGAGGTTTTCGAATCTGGCTGGTGGTAATACAAACTATTTCTGGTCCTGTGTGAGTGCCTGGCACTGTTACCTCTAATTCTTTCAGCTGGAATTTTTTTTTTTTTTTTTTTTTTTTTTTTTTTTTACCACAACCTTGAGCAGTTCGCACTAGAATCAATAAAAGGTAGTTACAGAGAGCATTCTGAGAAGATGGCATAGTAGGAATCTGTCTCCCCATCTAAACAACAATTACATTGGCAGGATCTGTCTAATGTAACTATTTTGGAACTGGAGTCTAGTGAAAGCTTGTAACTTTCAGAGGAAGACTAAGATGGTAAAATGTGATTACTTTTGGTCAATTTCAGCTCTTAATACAGTAGCAGCTACCATCCCCCACCCTTCATCCTCATGGCAGGCAGCTGTGTATGTGTTTCTCATGCAGCTTGCACACATGTTAAGGGAGCCAGGGTAGGCAAAAAAGGATCCAGTTCTGCAAATATCAGGGATCTGTGCTCTTATCACTGATTGCCACTATTGACCACAGAGGTGTGGACAAAGAGGTAGTGACCATTATTCTTGCACCTACCCGCATTGTTGCAAGCCCTGCCTCCTCTAGCTAAAGTGACTTTCAGGAAATTTAAAAGGCAGTGTCTTCCTCTCCTTCCCTTCGTTTTCTCTTTTTTATTTTTTGAGAGCCATACATTGACAAGTAGGACATTTAAAAGCAACCACATATATGAGGGAAATTAGAAATCACCATAAATACCCAGCAGAAAGCATAGGCTCAGAAAATGCCTGAGAAGACCTTAAATTTACATTCAGGCTGATCCTTGGCACAAAGATATCCTAAATAATCAAAAACAAAAACAAAACACAGCAAACTCTGGAAAGGGGGTAGATTCTGATTTCTAGAGTTATCACACTTTTAGATTCAAATCTCCATAGTTTAAAAAAAAAAATCAAAAGTCATACAGAGATACATTAAAGTATGGCCAATCGAAAGGAAAAAAATAATCCAACAGAAACTTTCCCTGTAAAAAAGACCTGATGGTAGATCCACAAGATAAAAACTTTAAAATAACTGTCTTTTAAAAAGGCTCAAAGAACTGAAGGAAGATACAAAGAAAATCAAGAAAATTATGTATGAACATAATTCAAATATACATAAAGAGAAAAACGCTTAAAAAGAAACCAAAAAGAAAATATCTGAGCAATACAACAAATGAAATTATTAAATTATTAGAGATATTTAAAGGTAGATTTGAGCAGGTAGAAGAAAGAATCAGTGTACTTGAAGACAGGACAATGGATCAAGCCTGAGCAACATGAAGAGTAAAGGTTGAAGAAAAGTTAACAGAGCCTAAGGAACATGTGGAACACCATCAAGTGGACCACTCTCTGCACTGGGGAGCTGAAGAAGAAGAAAAAGAAAAAGAGGCAGAGAGAATACGTGAATAAAAATTAACCAAAACTTTCCAAACATGATGAAAGTCATGAATATAAACACACAAGAGGTTTAATGAACTCTAAACAGAGTGAACTCAGAGAGACCCACACTGAGATACATACTCAAACTGTTGAAGGCCAAGGACAAAGATAGGATTTTTAAACCAACAAGAGAAGTGACTCACCATATAAGAGGAATCCTAAATAAAGTTATCAGCAAATTTCTCATCATACACTTCAGTGGCCAGAAGGCATCAGACTGATACATTCAAAGTGCTAGAAGAAAAAAAACCATCAACCAAGAATATTACATCTGGCAAAACCATATTTTGAAATGAAAGAGAAATTAAGATATTCTCAGATAAACAAAAGCTGAGGGAGTTTATTACCACTAGCCCTGCCCTTCAAGAAATGCTAATAAGAGTCCTGCAGGTTTAAATAAAAGAATAGTAGACAGAACTCAAAGCTTTATGAAGAAAGATCTCAGTAAATGTAAATACACTGACAATTATAAAAACTAGTATAACAATAGTGCATAACTCTTTGTTTTCCGCATGATTTAAGAGACATTTTAAAAAATAATTATTAGCCTAAAAATTAGTACTATTATTACTTTGGTTTGTAACCCCACATTTTGTTTTTTACATAATTTGAGAGACAAACACATTTAATAGAACTAATAGCTTATATTTGAGAGCACACACAGAAAGATGCAATTCTGTGACATTAACAATTCACAGAAGTGGAGACAGCTGTTAAATTAGCAGTTTTTGTAAGACATTGAAGTTAAGCTGGTATAAATTCAAAGTAGGGGGTTACAAAATTAGGATCTTAAGTATAATCCTCATGACAACCACAAAGAAAATGCTATAGAATATATAAAAAAGAAAATGAGAATTTATTTTAAATGTCTCACTACAAAAGAATCAACTAAACAATAAAGAAGATAGTAATGCAGGAAATGAGGGACAAGAAAACAAATACCAAAATGACAGAAGTAAGTTCCTTCTTAGGCCGGGCGCGGTGGCTCAAGCCTGTAATCCCAGCACTTTGGGAGGCCAAGACGGGCGGATCACGAGGTCGGGAGAACGAGACCATCCTGGTTAACATGGTGAAACCCTGTCTCTACTAAAAAATACAAAAAACTAGCCGGGTGAGGTGGTGGGCGCCTGTAGTCCCAGCTACTCGGGAGGCTGAGGCAGGAGAATGGCGTAAACCCAGGAGGCGGAGCTTGCAGTGAGCTGAGATCCGGCCACTGCACTCCAGCCTGGGCGACAGAGCGAGACTCCGTCTCAAAAAAAAAAAAAAAAAAAAAGAAGAAGTAAGTTCCTTCTTATCAGTAATTACTTAAATATTGCTGGATTGAACTCTCCAATCAAAAGACAGAGATTGAAGTAATATATGTTTAAAATGTGATTCAACTATATGCTGTGTACAGGAGACTCACTTTTTATCTAAAGACACAAATAGGTTGAAAGTGAAAGTATAGAAAACAATATTCCATGCAAATAGCAATTAAAACAAAGGAGATGTGCCTATACCAGTGTCAGACAAAATAAACTTTAAGTTCAAAGTGTTACAAAAGACAAAGAAGGACATTATATATTCATAAAAGATTCAATATAGCAAGATGAAATAATAATTAGCATTTATATGCCTAGTTAACAGACCATACATTACATGAAGAAAAAAATTAACAAAACTGAAGACATAAATTGACAGTCTACAATAAATAGATGGAGATTTCAATATCCCACTCTCAATAATAGAACAACCAGACAGGAGATAAAGAAGGAAGTAGAAAAATTGAACGACACAATAAACCAACTAGATCTAACAGACATATACAGAACATTCTTCTCAACAACAACAGAATATGAATTCTTCTTAAGAGCATGTAGTAGATTTTCCAAAATTGACTATATGTTAGGTCACAAATTAAGTCTCAATAGATTTTAAAAGATAGATATCATGCAAAGCATCTTCTCTGACCATGACAGGATGAAATTAGAAATCAATAACAGAAGAAAACTGAAAAATTTATAAATTTTTAGAAATTAAACAACATACTCTTAAACAACTAATCAATGAAAAAGAAATCACAGGGAAATTTAGAAAATACTTAAAGATTAATGAAAACAGGTTGGGTGCAGGTGGCTCATGCCTGTTATCCCAGCACCTTGGGAGGCCAAGGCAGGCAGTTCACATGAGCTCAGGAGTTCAAGAACTGCCTGACCAACATGGCGAAACCCCATCTCTACTAAAAATACAAAATTAGCTGAGCATGGTGGCACATGCTTATAATCTCAGCTACTTAGGATAGAAACACACTAAAATCAATCACATTTCTATACACTGATGATGAACAATCTGAAAAGAATATTAAGAAACAATTCAATTTACAATAACATCTGTCTTAGTCTATTCTTGCTGCTATAACAAAATACCTGAGACTGGGTAGTTTATAAAGAACAGGCATTCATTTTCTCATATTTCTGGAGCCTGGGAAGTCCTAGATCAAAACACCAGAAAATTCAATGTCTAGTGAGGGCAGCTCTCTACTTGCAGGATGGTGCCTTTTGCTATATCTTCACATGGCAGAAGGGGCAAACAGCTCCCTCACATCTCTTTTATAAGAGTGTTAATTCCATTCATGAGGATGGCCATCATGACTTAATCATCTCCTAAGGACTCCACCTCTTAAGACTATTACATTGGCAAGTAAGTTTCAACATGAATATGTGTCTATGGGGGAGACACATTTAGACCACAATAGCATTATAAAGAATAAAATACTTAGGAATTAACCAATCAGATGAAAGACTTGTAGAGTGAAAATTCTTTTTGAAATTTTTGAAACAAAGAAGACAAAAATAAATGGAAAGACATCTTTTGTTCATGGACCGGAAGGCTTAGTATTGTTAAGATCTCAATACTACCCGAAGCAATCTACATATTTAATTTAATCACTATCAAAATCCCAATGACTTTTTTTACAGAAATAAGAAAACCCATCCTAAAACTCATAACTATATGAGTTAGTATCTCAAAGGACCCCAAATAGGCAAAATACTCCAAGAAAAGAAGAACAAAGCTAGAGGAATCACACCTCCTCATTTCAAAATTTATTACAATGATACAGCAATCAAAAGACAGATATAGACTATCGGAATAGAATATAGACTCTCGATACAAACCTTTACATGTATAGTCATATTATTTTCAACAGAAATGTCAAGACCACTTAATGGAGAAAAGTCCATTTTTCAACAAAGGGTGTTGGCTAAACTAGATATTCTCATGCCAAAAAATGAAGTTGGACCCTTACCTAACACCATATAAAAAAAAAACAAAAACCTCAAAATGCATCCATGACTATATTAGTCTGTTCCCACATTGCTATAAGGAAATACCTGAGACTGGGTAATTTATAACAAAAAGAGGTTTAATTGACTCACAGTTCTGCATGGCTGGGAAGGCCTCAGGAAACTTACAAACGTGGCAAAAGGCACCTCTTCACAAGGTGGCAGGAAAGAAAATGAGTGCAGCAGGGGAAATGCCAGATGCTTATAAAACCATGAGATCTCACGAGAACTCACTATTACCAGAGCAGCGTGGGGGAAACTGCCCACATGATTCAATTTCGTCTCACCAGTTTCCTCTCACAACACCTAGAGATTATGGGGATTACAATTCAAGATGAGATTTGGGTGGAGACACAGTCAAACCATATCAAAGACCTAAATGTGAGACCTAAAACGATAAAACTCTTAGAACAAAACACAGGGCAAATGCTTCATGACATTGAATTTGACAATTATTTCTTAGATTTGACATCAAAAGAAAAAAATAAACAAATTGGACTTCATAAGTTTTAAAATGTTTGTACATCAAAACACACTATTGATAAAATAGAGTGTCAACCTACAGAATGGGAGAAAATATTTGCAAGAAGACATTTGCAAATTACATATCTTTTAAGGGATTAGTATCCCGAATACATAGAGAATTTCTTAAATTTCACAACAGAAAACTACCTGATTCAAAAATGGGCACATGACTTCAGTAGACATTTCTCCAAAGAAGATATACAAATAGCCAATAAGCACATGAAAAGATGCTCAATATCACTATGAAAATTCAAATCAAAACTACAATAAGATACTACCTCACACTCATTAGGATGACTACTAACAGGAAAAAAAAAATAAGTGTTGGTAAAGATGTGGAGAAATTGGAACACTTGTGTACTGTTAGCGGGACCATAAACTACTACAGCCACTGTGGGAAATAGTACAGCAATTTCTCAAAAGTTAAAAATAGATTTACCATATGATCCAGCAATTCCAGTTCTGAATATGTACTTAAAATAACTGAAAACAAAGTTTCAAAGGGGTATTTGTATATCCATGTTCATAGCAGCATTATTCACAATAGCTAAAATATGGTGTTAAAGCAAACTAAATATGGACTGAGAGGACTTCATACTTCTATATTTGAGTCCTCGTGGACCAACTGCAACCTAACTTAGTGGGTAGACAAGATTGAAAACTTGACTTAACAGTATGCACCCATAACAGTGGCTGAGTCTTGAACAATCCTAACAGCCATACTTCAACCAGTAATACACTGAACTGTGTTCAAATAAGGTAAATGTCAATCTGTAACCAACCCAGCTGTTTCTGTACCTTACCTCCGATTTCTGTAGGTCGCTTCTCTTTTTCTATCTATAAATTTGTTCTGACCACATGGTCTCCCTGGGGTCTCTCTGAATCTGCTGTGATTCTGGGGGCTGCCCAATTTGTGAATCATTCATTGCTCAATTAAACTCTTTAAATTTAATACAGCTGAAGTTTTTCTTTTAATAATGAAAGCAACACACACACATTATACACACACACACACACACACACACGAATATTTCAACCTTAAAAAAGAAGGAAATTCTGGCATATGCTACAATGTGGATGAACCTTGAGGACATTATGCTAAATAAAATATGCTAGTTACTAAAACACAAAAATTATATGATTCTACTTATCTGAGGTATTTTGAATAGTCAAAATCATAAAAAAAAAAAAACAGAAAGTAGAATGGTGGTTTCCAGTAGGAGGAAAACAGGAATTATTGTTTAATGGGTATATAGTTTCAGTCGTGCAAATTAAAAAGAGTTCTAGAGATAGATGCTGGTGATGATAGCATGACAATATGAACATACTTAATATTACTGCCCTGTACACTTAAAATGGTTAAGATAGTAAATTTTATGTTATGTGTATTTTATCACAATAAGAAAAATTGGGAGAAAGAGGAAGTTATGGAGAGGTTGATTTGAGATCAATAATACTTTCTAATACTTAAAGGTGATATAAATGGAATGGATGGCCTTTTAAGGTGGCATGATGAGATCTCACAAACTGAAAACATTATAGCAAAAACTGGAAAGCCATTTATTGAGGATTTTATGGTAGAGATTAATCTTTTATTATTTAGAATATTGTGTTAGATTACTTTTAACTTCTTGGATGTAAGAAGACATGATTTTTGATAACCATAGAGGTGAGTCAGAGTTCAATATATTCGCAGATAAAATAAATTAGATGTACTCTTACCCCACTGAGTAAATAATGCAGCAAATACACTTTCACTATTAAGAGTTATAGTAAGAGTCACATTGTTTAAATCATTAAGACTTTATTTCACCAAAAATATTATTTTTCCATTTAATATAAAGAGATTTTCCAATACCTTGAAGTATAAACCTTTTGATTTAGATTTTACAGTACCACCTGAAAAAACTGCTATGCATAGCAATAATAGTGTGGGCTCATTAAACCAAATTATAGGTAAAAACAACCTTAAAGAAGGGATCAGGTCTGTGTGATACTATTTTTCAGAGGCTCTGGAGCCCCCAGAATAGATCTTTCCAAGATTTTCATCATGAATTGCAAAATATATATAAATACCTCTAATGTGAAAGAGACAGGGCTAGAATATCTGAGAAACTGGAAATGGACTGAGGGAGGATCTGTCTACATGGGTGATTATTCTTTAACATTCCTGCTGTATCATTCATGTTCCTGGCAGGAAATGGAAGCCACACATGAAAGGGCTTCGGAGAAGAAACTTAAATGAAGGTCCTATTTATAGAGGTGTGAGTAGTGTGATTATTATAGCTTCACACTATTATCACCCTTAGTCCTGAAGCAGCAAAGAAGATGTGCCATCTGCCAGGAGCTATGGCTGTCAAGTAATGCAGGACTGCCACACTATGCTGTAGTCATGGAGGGAGAGAGAGGAGAAAAGATCTCAACCTCTTTTTCCTTCCACCCTCTGATCACCAGCCAATGCTTGCAACCGGAAGCCATAGGACAGAGAACCCAGGTAATGGTCTGTGGACATCAGCCTTCCAGGGTACAGAACTCAACACAGAACACAGAAACATTTCAGAGAATAAATTCAGAAGAGTGTGGTGGAGACGAACCAAAACACTGGGACCTCAGAGAAGAATCCAACAGCTGGAACAGGGAGGTTCATCCACGTTGTAGCATATGCCTGTACTGACACATTAAGTAGGCACAATGCTTTGGCACCCATACACTCAGTTGTGAGTCACCCTTTCACACTTTTTTTTCTCACATCCAGTTGTATTTACTTCGTAGCATATCATTATCTGAAATTATCATACTTGTTTATTTAATGTTTATTACCTGTCATCTCCTCACTAAAGAGTATGCTCTGTGAGACAAGAACTTAATTGGACACACTACTGTGTCTCTAGCACTCAAAACAATTGGCACATAGGAAATATTTAGTAGATATTTATTTAAAGATCTTTTGCCTAAGTAGAAGCTTGAATGGCTGTCATTTTCTATCTGAACTTCTTGGAACAGGGAGGCTCCAAAACACTTTCCTATATGGAAAATTATTTAACAGCTAAATAAAGGTTTATAAAGTAATACAGCTAATGGAAACAACATTTAAGCTGGATTAGAACAAAACACATAAAGGACCAAAATTCATGGGCAAACATTTGCCTAGAAATAGGCCTGGGGTTAATAATCCCTGATAAAAAGTTTCAACCCATACCAGGGAACCACACACTGTAAATCTCCCGAATAGGTTTTCGTTCCAAACTAGTACAAGAAGCCAGAAAGTCTCAACACGGATAAACTTCCAAACAGCCTTTGATATGAGACTTGCCAAAGAGCAGCAGTGGGGAATGAAGTCCGACAGCTCTTCAGACAGAATCTTCTTTGGCCATCTAAATTAATGTCAAACAAAATAAAAACCTAGGCAGCCATTTACATAGCCCAGAGAGGAACAGACAGCCCTTTTCTTGCTTTATTTGGAAGTATCTAGAAATTAAGACATTTATAAAATTATATAATTTTAATTTATTCAACATAAAAGTGACCCAAATGAAAAGTTCATTATTGTATTTAGCATAAGTGGTATTTATTTATCAAGCACATACTATGTGATAGTAACTGTGATACCAAGCAGACAAAAATAAGTACAATCCCTGCCCTCTTGAGGATTACAATCCATGGCAGAAAAGATATGAAAGCTAATAATCAGTTTCATGACAAAGGCTATAAGAAAGGTATAAACAAGGCATGATGAAAATACAGGAAAAGGAGCAGTAGGCACTGCCCAGAGACAAGGGCTTCGCAGAGGGGATGACATTTAAACTGAGTCTTAAAGGTTATGTAGAAATATTTTTAGTTTAACAAGAGGATTTGGGAAGATATAACAAGCACACCCTAACACTGCCAGTATTTGCAAGTGTGCTTATTTGCAATTGTGCTCACAATTGTTGCTGCTAGCAGCTATTATAATTGTGATGAAATAAGGAGAAAAAAACAGGTGAATTTAATTCATAACAGATAGTCATGCCACATGAAAAACAGATAAATACAGCTAGAGCTATATGTTTTACAACAGTTCAAATAGAGAAAAGTAATAGGACAATAAAGTCACCACGTTGCAAAATGGGCATTTAAATCTCGAAACTGCACTGAAGTCAGAACCATGTTCAGGTTGCAAGTGATAAGAACTTCTGCCACATTGAACTGATGTTCTTAATCTGACCTCATCCAGTTTCATGACTCTAAGTACCATTTTTAGGGTGTGTCGCCAAACATTGTATCACTACCCTAGTTTTCTCCTCTGATCTCCTCTTTGGTATATGTCCAACAAGCATCTCAAACTAAACATTTCCAAATAATAACTTTTGTTCTCTCTACCTTCACTCCTCCAACCTGGCCTTCCCAGAGACTTCTCCATCTCAATAAATGACTTCAGCTATTAAATTGCTCAGCCATCCAGTTATCCTTGAGTCTTCTCTTTTATACCCCTCATTCAATCCATCAGCAAATCTTCTGTCTTCAAAATGCACCCAGAACTGGACCATATCTCACTACCTCCATTTTACCATGCTGGTCCGAGTCATTGTTACTCCTTGCCTCCTAATATGTCTCTCTGCTCGTCCTCCTCGCCTCCTAATATGTCTCATTGTTTGTCCCTTGCCACACCTATAATTTATTATTCATGCAATCTTCAGAGTGATCAGTGTAAATATGCATTGCCACATATCCCCTCTATTCAAAACTCTCCAATAGTTTCCAGTCTGATTCAGATATATTTGTCTCTCTGTGTGTTTGCTCCCATCTGTGTGTGTGACTCTGTACATATGTCTCTGTATTTGTGTGTCTCTTTTCTCTGTGTATGTCTGTGTGTGTGTGTCTGTCTGTGCCTATGACTTTACATATGTATCTGTGTGTGTCTGTCTCTATTCTCTGCATTTGTCTGTGGGTGTGTGTCTCGTTTATGTGTCTGTGTGTCTTTGCATGACTCTGCATGTATGTATGTGTCTCTATGTGTATCTCTGTGTGTGTCTCTGCGTCTGTGTATACATATACATATGTGTATGTGTATACGTATGTATGCATGTATACCTATGTATAAAATTACCCATCTGGCCCTGTGTGCTCTGCCCCCTCCTGCCTACACTCAGCTTTCTGGCCTATGCACTACTCTCCCTCTCAGTCACTCTGCTGCAGTGCGGCAGCCACACGGCCTGCTTGATGTTCCTCAAACATTCCAACAGCCTGTTGCCTCAGTGTTTACTGTTCTCTTTGCCACTTCCTTCATGTGCTTTACATCTCAGGGAGGTCTTCCCTGACCTTATCTAAAATTTAAATGCCCCTTCCCTACTCCATATCTCTATTCCCAGCTATATTGCTTGTGTAATTTTGGATTTACTTTTTCCCGTTATGTATGTCTTGTATGTCTCCTCCCGACTGTTCAATGAGGGCACAGATTTTTGTGTGTTTCACTCACCACTGTATCTGCAGTGCCTCGTATTTCTTCCACACAGGATCTTCTCAATAAGTAGTATTTAATTTTTTTAAATGCAGCTTTTCATTACACACTAGCATCTGGAAAGGCATGCAATTCTATTTCCCAAATTCATTACGAACATTTGCTAAACATTCGCCAGAAGGGGGCAGCAAAGCTTCACCAGCCCAGCAACCGGCCATCATGCTGGGTCAGCAATTCAGAGGGGCAACTAACGGAAAATTAGGCAAAACAGCTTTCACCAGGGAGTCTGAGCTGAAGGAGGTAAGGCCAGAGAACTCAGCTGGTTAGGACTGCGCCCTGGCTGAAAAACAGAAAGACAGATAGGAAGAGACAGAAAGGCAAGGCTTGTCCAGGAGAATGAGACCCACATTAGAGGTTCACAGAATGAACATTCAGGTGGTCAGGGAACTTAATCAGGTGCCAGAAAATTTGGCATATTATCTCAGCAAACTCAGGCAAACCTTTTGGCAATGTCTACAGGGAGGTTTCCCTTTCAGATAACAAGTCTATTTATCATTATAGCTAGAATCTGGGAACCAAAATACACCTACCCCTATTAAGACAGGAGATTTATGCCAGTCCTAACAAGTGTGTCACCAAGAAGACAAAAATAAGTCAAGTACAATCCCTATCCTCTTGAGGATTACAATCCACGGCAGAAAATATATGAAAGCTAATAATTAGCTTTCCCTGAGGGCCATGTTTCTTTTCATAATTGCAGTGCCACATCTCATATTTTGTTAAATAAAAATAAAGATGGTAAGTGCTTTGGTCTAGGTTGCTGCAGTAGAAAGCCAGATGTAGAAGGAACTGTGACTCTACCTCTCATGCAGGCCTGAGTCTGGAGTGTGGTCCTCCTGTGGGGTTGCACTTACTCTGGATTTTTCCAGAAAGACTGTCTATAGGTGCCTCCATGCTGTGTTCCTGTGAGGGAAGCCCCAGCTGTGTAGCTGAGTCTGTGGTGGAGTGCCAGAGGGCAACAAGGACCCGTTCTCCAAGCCCCTTCACCATCACAGAGGCTGCCTGCCTGATGGGGTAGAGATGCAGACTTTCCCTACTGCACCCAGCACTGCAATTGTATCTCTGCTGTCAGAAACTAACCACTAGCGGGAAAATCTGGAACTTGAGGCCTGCTTTTCAGATTCTTTTGTTCTATGGGGTGATCCCTTGATGTGCTGCTCTTCCCCTTCCCCTAGGGATGGGGCTTCCTGAGAGCTGGACTGCTGTGATTGTTATTGCTCTTCTGGGTCTAACCACCCAGTGGGGCCACCAAACTCCAGGCTGGTGCTAAGAAATGGCTGCAAAGAGTCCTGTGATGTGGTCCGTCTTGAGGTCTCCCAGCTGTGAATACCAGCACCTGCTCTGGTGGAGGTGGCAGGAGAGTGAAGTAGATTCTGTGAGAGTCTTTGGTTGCAGATAGGCTTAGTGTGCTGGCTTTCTTGAATGCTGATGATGCTGGTGGTGAAGTTTTCATGTGGACAGACTCAGGGCCTCTGGTTAGCCAGGATACTGCAGGTGGTGGTATTAACTGTTGTTTTCTCCTTCCTGGGAGCAGGGTCATTCTGTCATGAGTTGCTGTAAAGGCCTGAGTTGGTTGGCCTTCAGCCAGGAGATGGTGCTTTCAAGAGAGCACCAGCTGTGTTATTAGTAGTCGGATATAAGCCTCCCCTAAGTTGACGAGGTTAGGTACTCTGGTTACTCAGGCAATGGATGGGATGATAAAGCTCTAAAGTTTGAGCTCAGACTCTCCTCTGGTGGGCTTGCCATGCCACTGTGCGGATTGGGAGGGTGGTTCTCAGACCAATGAGGTTATGTTCCAGAGAGGAGTAGTACGGCTGACTCTGCTTAGCAGTATTGTTCACCAGGTAGGTGGGGAATAGCTAGTAGCAAAAGGTCTCACCCATCTCCCACGCAGTACGCAAGGCTGGTCTCGCTCCCACAATGTCCTACTAACAATGCCAAGTTTAGATCCAGGCAGCTTGCTCTCCTGAAACTCAGACCTTGCCTCAGGCCATAAACTACCCCACTTAGCAAGGAAGCACTGCTTTCAGGCCTTGCCCCTCCCCATCTGCCAACAAAGTTGGCTGTAACTCCTGCTCTTGTATCTGCAGCAGTTCCCATTCACCCCCAGATTCTGTCAAAAAAGTTAGTGCCCAGTTAAAATTATTGCAAAATTCAGTTGGAAGCTTCTGAGACCCTGTGACCCTTCCCTAATTCTGCTGAGTGCCTTCCCTGAGGACTCCTGTGAAATACAATCAGGGATGGCTTCCCTGTGCTCAAGCTGAAGGATGGGAGTGCCTACAAGGTTCTTCCCATTGTTGCTTTTACTTTTATATTTCACACAGCTCCCTAAATCCATTCCAGCTCTAGATAAGGTTAAATCCTTTTCTGGTGATCTGTATTTTCAGATTCCCCAGTGCGAATATGTGTTTGAAGGCAGGTTTTCCCCCTTTCAGACTACGGAAACTCAATAGTTGTTCATCTGTCTCATGGAATCTGCAGTGACGCGTGCTTCTTTCAAAGATCTGTGAATTCTTTAGGTTTTCCTGGTATCCTCCTGCAGTGGTTCTTGGAGCAAAAGTTCACGGTGTGAATCTTCACATGCCGTACTGTCCATCTGAATAGGAGGTACATGTTAGCACTATCTTCTGTCCAATATCTTCCCCCTGTGAAAGGAAATTAAATGTTGACACCCCAAACTCATTTAGCCAAAGGGAAAAGTCAAGCTAGGAACTGGGTCATGCAAACCTGTCTCCACCTTTTGATTCCTAAATAAAATAGCTACAAGATGAAAAGCTACCCACCTTCCCCATGTTTTGCCAACAAGGAAATTCCTGGTGAGCTGTTACAACTTCACCATGGCAATGCTAACTGATAGCTTATCTTGACAGGTGCAGTCACCCAGGCTGCCAGACACAAATGTGTATCAGATTGTTCCCCTACCCCATTTTGTCTGTATTATCTTATGTAAGATGCAGATTCCCCACATTTTTCCTTTGCCCCTTTCGTTTAAGTGAAAACTGTGTGCTTCTCAATATCCTGCCCTTTCCCCTTTAAACTTGGAGCCCCCAAAATCATCTTCGGAGAAAGGCATAGACCTGTCTCCTGTGAGCATCCTTAACTTTGGTGAATAAATCTCCAAAAATGATTAAGACTTGTCTCATCATTTTCTTTGACACCCTCATCATGACTTTTCTATAGGCACAGGTAAGGACAGGGATAGTCATATCCCCTCCAATAGTCCTTTAGGTCTCATGCTAAAATATCGAGAGGAAATGAGAGGATTAGGCACAAGAAAAAGCAACAGATGATAAAATATTGTTGTTTCATCTGGGCCAAGGAACCCATCCTCAAACCTGCTATCTTCTGGCCAAAATATGGATCAGATGAGGATTGGGTCTGTCAACTTTTAATTCAGTATGTGAATGACAAAATTCCCATTTCGCAGGGATTACTTTTTCAACGTTTCTGTGGCTTTATTGCATCCGTGACAAATCTGAGCCCCATGGATTACCATTTCAGCTCTTCTTTCATGACACCTTCATTCCTTTTGCTCTTTGTCCTGTGACCACGCTCACTGTTCCAATCCTGAACTTCATGTAAATCACATCAATTTACTGTTTTTGTTTCTCTTCTTGGGTTGCTGATCATTTTTAAGAAAATCTCAAAACCCACCTACACATTTCTGCCATCATTCAAGCCTCAGCTGGCTCCCTCTGACATTTCATAATCTTTGACTTTGTACTCAATTAACTACACATTCACCACTTATACTGAACATTTTTTATTTTTTCCTGTCAAATGTCCATTTCCATTTGTTTTGATAACAGCACCCCAATATTCCTTTGGGTAACTACGCCTATGTCACTTTCAACCTTTGTGGTCTGAGTAGGGGACTGATTCCCTTCTACCCATACACACAGTTTTATGGGTAAGCAAATGATATGCAAAAGACCAACTTGCTAGTTATTTCTCTCTGTGGGAATGAGCATGTGGTCCAAGTCTCTACTGGAAGCTCAGTTCCAGAACTTTGCTGGAACTAAAGAGGTATTCTTTTTGCATAGTAGTTGCCAAACTGGTTGAATTTAAACCTGGAGCTACTAGTGGCCACTCTTGCCACTATATAAACT
This sequence comes from Theropithecus gelada, assembly GCF_003255815.1. Lineage (NCBI taxonomy): Eukaryota > Metazoa > Chordata > Mammalia > Primates > Cercopithecidae > Theropithecus > Theropithecus gelada. Next base: position 61,326,134 of record NC_037673.1, read on the forward strand.
GATTCTGCCTAAAAAGGAAGCCAGCACAGAGAAATAGAGGGAAAATGGTGAAAATATATTGCTGATGGTATCATTTTGTTGTTAAGAACAAATAGTTCCCCTTCAAAGGGTTTCAATTCCTAGTTATTTGTTCTATTCTAAAAGGTAATCATACCCATTCATCTATCAGCCCTCCCTATCTCTGCTATGCCCAAACACTCCATGATGTACCAGACCTGTCCTTCCCATCAAACGCCCACCCTTGCCTCCTTTGATGATGTCCAACAGTATCCTAGATTACCCTAGATTGCAGTGAGCCTAGGTTGTACGGTCCGACCCCAGCTCACAGTGGGAGAACACAGGAACAGGGTCTGAGTTATGGATTAAAAATCTCCTGCTCTCCTTTGTTTTGTGTGTTCTCCCTTGCCTCTGCCTTGCATGCAAGAGGCACCCTTCTATAGAAGTAAATTTCCTTGCTGAGAAAACTTTTGCCTGAGTGCTAGTTTCACTTTGTGGCACCAAATCTTTGTTTCTAACAATTTGGGGGCCTGCCCAGGATTCCCATTTTCCTCTGGGGAAGGGGTCTCTGGTCATCTCCCATGGGGAGATGCATCCCACTGCCTCCTTGCGGTGGTCTCAGGGGCTAGAGGTACAGCCACCACCCGCTGTGATGAATAAACCCGGACTCTCAGCAATGTGGGAAGGAAAGGCTTGCATACAAACACCATGGTGACCAGATAACTTCGTGCACAGCCCAAGGTAAGAAAAGCTGCAGAGGGGCAGCGAAGTATTTCCTTGGTAGTCGAGGTATCTTGGAGGTTGAAAGTGTGCGTAAATGATCACTGCTTGTGGTGCTGCTTGTGTGAATGGTGATAAGCACTACTGTTGTGTGGGGTGAGTGGGTTCTATCTGTGGTGCTGTGGTCACTTCATATGGCTTAGGGTGGATCCTGCCATGGGGCTTATATCAGCATGTCAATGCTAAGAGGGATCTGATTTCCCACAAGGGAAGTGGCCAGATAGGACGAAGCAAATGGAAAGGAGTGCTAGAAACCTCCAGTAAGGGGCGTGAGCCTCTAGAGAAAAGGGAAGGCAAGAGATCTCTAGTAAGAGAGGTTGGACCACACACACACTCAAGGGAGCATCCAAAACCTCCAAGATTGGAAACACTCCTAATACAACAGGCAAAGGTAAGGAAGGGGATAGTCATATCCCCTCCAATAGTCCTTTAGGTCTCATGCTAAAATATGGAGAGGAGAATGAGATGACTAGGCACAAGAAAAAGCAACAGATGCTAAAGTATTGTTGTTTCATCTGGGCCAAGGAACCCATCCTCAAACCTGCCATCTTCTGGCCAAAATATGGATCAGATGAGGATTGGGTCTGTCAACTTTTAATTCAGTATGTGAATGACAAAATTCCAGTTTCGCAGGAAGAAAGAGACTATGCCGTCTGCTGGAGAAAAGAACCTGTTCTCCTCTTTCCCTTAAAGAATGCAGGGGAAGGATCAGATTTCACACTCCCCAAAGTAGGCGTAGTAAAACCAACTGCTAGGCAGAGGACTCCCAACTCCTGGGATTCTCTAAACAACCTTCCCCTGTTTAATTCTCCCCTTCTTGACCTGCCCCCTTTGTAGGCAGCTGCTGTTGCCCCAGACCCAGTCCCGGATCCTTCTCCTACTCCTATTATTCCTCCCCCTTATAAGTCTGACTCTTGGGAATTACCGCCACCCCATGAGCCTGCTCCTTGTCAGCCTAAGTATCCTTCCCTAAAGGGACTGCAACATGAAGTAGAGCAATATAAAAAAGATATTCAAAATCTTCCTTTCCCCTCTACCTCTAAGGAATCAGCTCCAACTATCTTTCCTTTGAGACAGGTGCCCCAAGGAGGAGGAGCTATTGGCTTTGCAAATGCTCCTTTGACTATTTCAGAGGTTCGAGGTTTAAGAAAAGAACTTAAGCCACTGCTAGATGACTCATATGGGGTAGCAGACCAAATTGATCAATTCCTAGGTCCCCAGTTATACACCTGGGCTGAATCAATGTTCATCCTGTGTACCTTCTTCTCAGGGAAAGAAAGGGCGATGATTTGCAGGGCTGCTATGACAACTGGGGAATGTGAACACCCTCCCAGCCAAAACGTTCCTGCAGCAGACCAGAAATTCCTGGCCCAAGATCCTCAATGGGAAAATAACAATGCAGTACACTGAGAACACATGAAAGATCTTAGGGAAATGATAATTAAAGGAATTCAGGAGTCAGTGCCCCTCACTCTGACTCTTTCCTGAGCCTGTGACATACAATAAGAAAAAGATGAAGGCCCCATGAAATTTCCAAAAAGACTGAGGGAACAAATAAGGAAATATGCAGATTTAGATCCAGAAGACCCTCTCAGGCAAGGAATGTTAAAGCTACATTTTGCCACAAATAGCTGGCCAGACGTAGCAAAGAAGTTGCAGAAACTAGAAAACTGGAAAAATCAGTCCATAGAGGAACTCCTAGGAAAAGCCCAAAAAGTACATGTGAGGAGAGATGAAGAAAAGCAAAAACAAAAACCGAAACTTATGCTATCCACCTTTCAACAGATGGTTTCAAGCCTATATGTTTCTAAACAGAGACTCCAGTCGGGGCAGGAATTATAAAGGGTCCAAACCCCTGTTTAGAGGACCCAAGCCTCCAACTAGGGGACCCGGACCCTCAGTTACCAGGCCCTCTAAAGAGTATGGGGGAGCAAGGTCAAAGAATCCCAAAACTGAGGGAGAGGAAGAACTCAGGATAGGTGCTTCAAATGTGGAAGAGCAGGCCACTTCAAAAGAGAATGCCCCCAGTGGGAAAAGGAAAAAGAAATTGTTCCGCTCATGGCATTCGAGGAGGAATAGGGAGGCCAGGGGCTCTGTCCTTTCCATCTCAAGTCCCACCAAGATCTCTTGATAAATTTAGAGGTGGGACTCAAACATGAGCTATCACCTTTTTAACAGATTCAGGGCTGCTGGTTCCTTTGTTTGCTATTGGCCCTCTAATATAAACTGCTCATTAGAGGAACTTCTCATCTTAGGGGTGAAAGGAGAAGGATTTAAAGCCAAAGTTTTAGAAGAAACAGAAGTTAAATACAAAAATCAGTCAGCCAGTATTAAATTCCTGCTAATCCCTGAAGCAGGAACAAACCTGCTAGGAGACCTGATATTAAAACTAGGCATAGGCCTGCATGCCTGCCCTGAAGGATTTTTCACTTCATTGAACCTGCTCACTACCACAGAAAAAAGTTACATTCATCCCAATCTGTGGTCAAAAGAAGGGAACTGAGGGAAACTAAGAATGCCCCACAATTCATACAAAGTTGAAAACCCCTGGGGAAAGCAGAAGGCAATATCCAATTCCTCTAGAAGGCACCATAGGCCTGAAAACTGGGACTGAAGGTCTTATTCAGGATAAATTACTTGAACCCTGTATGTCTCCATATAATACCCCATATTACCTGTAAAGAAATCAGATGGGTCATATCAACTAGTAAAAGACCTCCAGGCCATTAACCAAATAGTCCAAACCATTCACCCTATTGTCCCCAATCCATATACTATCCTCAGCAAGATTCCATATGACCATCAGTCGTTTACAGTAATAGATTTAAAGGATGCCTTTTGGGCATGTCCCTTAGCTGAAGATAGCCAAGACATATTAGCTTTTGAATGTGAAGATCCTCAGTCAGGGCAGAAGCAACAATACTGCTGGGTGGTCCTGCCCCAAGGATTTACAAACTCTCCTAATCTGTTTGGCTAAATTCTTGAACAAGTTTTAGGGAAGATATCTGTCCCAGAGTCTATATGCATGCTCCAATATGTAGATGACATACTTGTGTCTGGGGAAAGTCATAGAACAAGTATCTGATTTCTGCATCAGTCTTCTCAATCACCTGCAAGCGGAGGGATTACAGGTATCAAAGGGGAAGCTCCAATTTGTATAGCCTGAAGTCAAGTATTTAGGGCACTTGATAAGTGCAGGTAAGCGAAGAATAGGACCTGAAAGAGTCAAAGGAATTGTGTCCTTATCCCTGCCTAGTACAAAACAAGAGCTTAGAAAATTTTTAGGGCTAGTTGGATATTGCCGCTTGTGGATTGATTCATATGCTCTAAAAGCAAAGTCTCCGTACTCCAAGCTTACCCAAGAAAAACTTCACTCCCTCCTTTGGGCCCCAGAGGAAGTCAATGAATTTAAAGAATTGAAACACTTACTCATAACTGCCCCTGTTTTAGCTCTGCCTTCCCTCAAACAACCATTTCACCTGTTTGTCAATGTAAATAAGGGAGTAGCTTCAGGGGTACTTACCCAAGAACATGGGGGCCACTGGCAGCCCATGGCCTTTTTGTCAAAAATTCTAGACCCAGTAACCTGTGGATGGCCCAAATGTATTCAAACTGTAGCGCCCACTGCTTTGTTGATTGAGGAAAGTAGAAAGCTAACCTTTGGGGGAAAATTAATTATTAGCACACCTCATCAAGTTAGAACAATATTAAACCCAAAGGCAAGTAGATGGCTTACAGGCTCAAGAATTCTAAAACAAGAAGCCATTCTATTAGAAAAAGATGACCTCACTCTCACCACTAACAGTGCCCTTAACCCTGCTGCTTTCCTAACTGGGAATCCAAACCCCAAAGATCCTGAACATGATTGTTTAGATCTCATTGACTACCATACTAAGGTTAGAATTGATTTAAGAGAAACCCCTTTTTAAACAGGACGTCATCTTTTTATAGATGTCTCCTCCCCGGTGGTTGAAGGAAAAACACACAATGGATACTTTGTCATAGATGCAGTTCTTGCTGAAATAGAATCTGGAAGATTGACAAATAATTAGTCTGCTCAAACTTGCAAATTGTGTTAAATCAGACTCTAAAATATTTACAAAAGCAAGAAGGTACTATCTATACCTACTCCAAGTACACCTTTGGGGTAGTGGACACCTTCGGAAACATTTGGACTGAGCAGAGCCTAATTAACAGCAAAGGGCAGGACCTTGCCCACAAATAATTAATTACTCAAGGTTGTTGTTTTTGTTTTTTTTTTTTTGAGACGGAGTCTCGCTCTGTCGCCCAGGCTGGAGTTCAGTGGCGCGATCTCGGCTCACTGCACGCTCCGCCTCCCGGGTTCACGCCATTCTCCTGCCTCAGCCTCCCGAGTAGCAGGGACTACAGGTGCCCGCCACCGCGCCCGGCTAATTTTTTGTATTTTCAGTGAAGACGGGGTTTCACCGTGTTAGCCAGGATGGTCTCGATCTCCTGACCTCTTAAAAAGCTTACAATTACCAGAAGAAATAGCTATTGTGCATGTCCCAAGGCACCAGAACAATTCTACCTTTGAAAGCTGAGGAAATAACCTTGCTGATCAAATTGCAAAACAAGCTGCCCTCTCTCAAAAAGCACCTCTCTTCCACCTGACTCTCGTCTTTCCCCACTAGCTGCAATCCCTATCTTCTCTTCTGCTGAAAAGGAAAAATTAGAGAAACTAGTAGCTAAGGAAAACTCAGAAGGGAGGTGGGCATTACCAGACCAAAGGGAAATGCTTTCTAAACCACTTATGGGAGAAATCCTGTCCCAACTACATCAAGGGACTCACTGGAGAACTCAAACTATGTGTGATGCAGTTCTCGGAGTCTATGGATGTATAGGAATTTATACCTTAGTAAGCCAAGTTGTGGACAGCTGCCTAATATGTAAGAAAACTAATAAACAGACCCTAAGGAAACAACCTTTTGAGGGCAGAAGCCCTGGATTAAGGCCATTTCAAAGTATTCAAGTTGACTATGCTGAAATGCCCCCACTAGGTAGCCTTAAATATCTAATAGTAATAGTAGACCACCTCACTCATTGGGTGGAAGCCATTCCCCTCCCCAGTGCAACAGCTAATAATGTGGTTAAAGTATTACTAGAGAACACAATACCTTGGTTCAGGCTACTAGAAAATACTGACTTAGACAATGCAACTCATTTTACTGCAATTATCATTAAAGGGCTTACTCAAGCTTTAGGAATCAAATGTGAATGTCATAACCCCTGGCATCCATCCTTATCAGGAAGAATAGAAAGGATGAATCAGACTTTGAAGAATCCTCTAACTAAGTTAATTTTAGAAACTCTACTACCCTGGACTAAGTGTCTCTCTGTTGCTCTACTCAGGATCGTAACTGCCCCGCAAAAAGACGTTGGTCTATCCCCTTACGAAATGCTCTATGGGTTACCATACTTAAGCTCCACTAGTGATATTCCCACTTTTGAGACCAAAGATCAATTCCTTAGGAACTACATACTTGGTCTATCTTCTACCTTATCTTCCCTTAGGACTAAAGGTCTCAGCACAAACCCCACTTCTTGAGTTTCCAGTTCATCAGCATTGGCCCAGAGACTACGTCCTCATTAAGAGCTGGAAAGAAGAGAAACTTGAACTGTCCTGGGAGGGACCATATCTAGTGCTCCTAACAACTGAAACTGCAGTCTGAACCACCGAGAAAGGATGGACCCATCACACCTGAGTCAAGAAAGTGCCGCCCCCTCCAGGGTCATGGGCTATAGTCCCAGGGGAAAATCCTACCAAATTAAAGCTAAGGAAAGTTTAGCTCTCTTTCATTTATTCTATTACTCCTTCTTCTTTCCTTGTTCTGTTGCTAGCCACCTCATTATTAATGCAACTAGATCAGACTCACTCCAAACCATGACCTTTGATGCTTGTTTAGTTATGTCTTGTGGGGATCTCCAAAGCCAGAGACAGCTTGCAGCAGCAGGGAAATATCTCTGCCCTATCCACAGCAGGTGCTTCTCCCATTTTGTCATACTTGGGAATGTGTCATTTGGACCACTCAATGTCAAGAATGGGTCCCCTCAGAGGATTTCCCGCTAGCAGTTCTAAAGCCCTATAATCATTTTACTAAAGGAAGTGCCCCTCCCAATTGTCAACATAACCAATGTAACCCAGTGCAAATTTCCATCACCATCCCAACTCTCCAAGATTCCTCCCCTACCCTGAACTGTTTTTATGGTATGGGAACAGATGTAACAGGAAAAGACCCTATAGGATTCTTCAAGTTGCACCTCATTACATCCTCATCCCTCACATTTCCACCTCTATCCTCTTCTAAGGATCTTCTCCACCTAATGACAAAACCAACGTAGCTATTGTAGAAGTTAAAAATTTAAAACAAACACTGGCAATTGAAACAGGATACCATGATGGAAATGCCTGGATGGAATGGATTGAATATTCTGTTCGCACTCTAAATAAAAGCGACTATTACGCTTGTGCGCAAAGTAGGCCAGAGGCCCGAGTTATCCCCTTTCCACTTGGATGGTTTTCTGACCAGCCAGGCATGAGCTGTATGGTGGCTCTTTTCTAAGACCCCACAGCCTGGGGTAATGAATTCTGTCAAATTCTCTCTCTGCTATTCCCTGAAGTTCAACATCCTGCAGGTCAGCCCCTGAGGGCCATCCAGCCTCCATCTCCAGATGCCAATTTTACCTCACATCTCTCATGACAGGGACAACATTTGGCGTTTCTTGGATACCTGAAGGGATGCAGTGAGTTTAAATATTTCTAATAGTTTACCAATCAGTCTGCCCTTGTTCATCCCCGTGCTGATGTATGGTGATATTTTGGTGGACCTCTACTGGACACTCTGCCAAGTAACTGGAGCGGCACTTGCGCTCTAACTCAACTGGCCATCCCTTTCACTCTGGCATTTCATCAACCAGAGAAAGGGAAACCACAACACCGTAAAATGAGAGAGGCCCCTCATGGATCTTTCATCTCTCATGTTTATATAGCTGCAGTTGGAGTCCCACAGGGGGTACCTGATAGATTCTAAGCCCAAGACTAAATAGCGGCAGGATTTGAATCATCATTTCCATGGCTAACTATTAATAAAAATGTAGATTAGATAAATTACATCTATTATAACCAGCAGCGATTACTTAATTACACTAGGGATGCTGTCAAAGAATTAGCCAAACAATTAGGGCCTACTAGCCAGATGGCTTGGGAAAACAGAATGGCCCTAGATATGGTATTAGCAGAAAAAGGTGGAGTTTGTGTTATGATAGGAACCCAATGCTGCAACAATACAGTCCCTGATGGAACAATTACAAAAGCTTTACAAGGTCTTACCTCCTTATCAAATGAATTGGCCACAAAATCTGGGATAAACGACCCTTTCACAGGATGGTTAGGGAAATGGTTTGGTAATTGGAAAGGACTCATGGCCTCTACTATTACTTCTCTTGCAGTCACAATAGCTGTGTTTATTCCTGTTGGATGCTGCGTCATATCCTGCATTCGTACATTAGTCCAAAGACTTATAGAAACAGCTGTTACCAGAACCTTCCCTAGTTCTTCCCAATCCTATACTAATAGATTCTTTCTCCTGGAAGAACAACAAAGCCGAGTCATATTAGGTAAGTTTGAATAACAAAACGTATCAATTCAAGAGTGGGAAATTGTTGTTAAGAACAAATAGTTCCTCTTCAACGGGTTTCAGTTCCTGATTCTTTGTTCTATTCTAAAAGGTAATCTTACCCATTCATCTATCAGCCCTCCCTATCTCTGCTATGCCCGAACACCTCAAGAGGTACCATACCTGTCCTTCCGGTCAAACGCCCCTTGCCTCCTTTGATGATGTCAACAGCAGCCAATCGGAATTAGCCTAGATTGTGTGGTCTGACCCCAGTCCACAGTGGGAGGACACAGGAACAGGGTTTGCATTAGGAATAAAAAAACTTCTGCTCTCCTTTGTTTTGTGTGCTCTCCCTTGCCTCTGCCTTGCATGCAAGAGGTGCCCTTTTATAGAAGTACATTTCCTTGCTGAGAGAACTTTTGCCTGAGTGCTAGTTTCACTCTGTGGCACTGAATATTTGTTTCTAACAATAAGAACACTTAGATCCACACATGCCACACGTGCCTGAAGCTATCATAGGCTTATCCAAACAAACTAGTGAATATTTTCCTTGCGCTAACTTGAGTTAGGTTTCTGTCATTTCACTGAAATGAGTCCTAACTAACACACTTCTGGATGGAATGGATTGAGCAGTGCCTTAGGCGCTGTTTTCTTAAAGATTGTCATTAATACTAACAACAACAGCTGATATTTATTGAGTGCTTACTATATACCAGGTATCATTTTAAGCACTTTGCTTGAATAAAATCGTTAAAACCTCACAATAACTCTATGATGTTACTATTATTATCTCCTGTTTACAGGTGAAAAAACAGAGGAACAGATTAAGAAACTTGTCCTCAGGTTATACACTTGTAACTGGAAGATTTGAGACTCAAGCCAGGGAAGAGTTCCACACCTGTGCTATTCTTTTTTTTTTTTTTTTTTTTTTTGAGACGGAGTCTCGCTCTGTCACCCAGGCTGGAGTGCAGTGGCCGGATCTCAGCTCACTGCAAGCTCCGCCTCCCGGGTTCACGCCATTCTCCTGCCTCAGCCTCCCGAGTAGCTGGGACTACAGGCGCCTGCCACCTCGCCCGGCTAAGTTTTTGTATTTTTAGTAGAGACGGGGTTTCACTGTGTTAGCCAGGATGGTCTGCGATCTCCTGACCTCGTGATCCGCCCGTCTCGGCCTCCCAAAGTGCTGGGATTACAGGCTTGAGCCACCGCGCCCGGCCGTCACCTGTGCTATTCTACACTGCCTCAAGAGTCAGCAAATCCAGTCGCCTTTTCTCATTCTCTTTAGCCTCTTTGCCCAGTTCGACTATCCATTTGCTCTTCAAACTTGCATAGGAAGCTTTAGCTTTCCAGTCCTTCTATTAGGAACTTCATTAGGTTTTCTTTTGCCCTGCCTCCTAAATCTAAGGTTTTCCTAATAATTCTCTACTCTTTTCTTGGTAATCTCACATACCTTTGTGCATTAACTCAAGCCTCTAATTTTGAACTTCCTGCTGTCTCCAAATAACCCAAATGTCCTGCTAGGGCCTCAAATGGCATGAATTGCATCACACAATGTTGAGTTTGTAGGAAGAAATTAAATTTTTTTTATTATTTCAGCCTTGGTTGGACATTATAATTTATGCCAGAGGTTATAAAATCCAACCGTTAGGTAATAAGATTATTGACACAGGTGCTTTGGGAGGACTAAGGATTCAGCTAGCCATTATATCTGGTGTGATGAGAGATGTTAGTTAATATTTACATACTAATTACCTAGCAGTTAAAATAAATCTGTACTTATGTTGTATCTTATAATCATAAAGCTGAGTTTTTGTCTGTCTTTTTACTAAAATGTAAATGATCTTCCCTGAAATATTGAAAATAATACTCTTCATTTGTACCTTGGAGATGATGAATATTTGTTAAGATGTTTATTAAAGCAAAAAGTGTTTCTTCTCTTCTGGTTGTAAAATGACCGGAGAGGTTGTTTTTAGTTTATCACACCTGTGCAAATTAATTCCTCTCTAGGGTCATGGCTTCTCATATTTGGCCTTTCTTTAGAATCGTCTGATATCCCACACCAAGAAATTCTGATTCAATTGTACCAGAGTAAGAATAGGGCATTGGTATTTTCACAAGCACTCCAGGTTATTCCAATGTGCTTCCAAGCTTGAGAATCATTGCTCAGAAGGTACACTTTTTAGGGTTGCTCAGTAAATATGGAACACCCAGTTAAATTTTACTTTTTAGTAACCAAACATTTTTAGCATGTTTTATACTAAGAATTAATTCACTGTTTATCCAAAATTCAATTTTAACTGGGCATCCTGTGTTTTTATTTGCCAAACTTGTTAACTTTATCATTTATCTGAGTTCATCCCTGTGATTTCATCAGAAATAAGAGATTATATTACATTACTGAATCAGAAGCATCAAGACTTTCATCTTGTCTTTCTTCTTTCAGGTCTGTTTGTAATAAATCTTGTACCTCCAAAAGTTTATTTCCTTAAAAAGGAAGCACTGCAAATTCAGCCAGGAGGCCAACATTTTCCTCTAGAAGTTGCCCACATTCTCCCTGTTGTGTGTTTCCCAGGTGGTTCCCTCAAAGGAAGGTCAAGTCTCTCTCAGGCTTCAAAGCTCTCTGACATTTCTTGCCATCTCATCTTTCTGATTCTAGTTAGAGAATGTTTTCTGCTTTTAAAGGTTCATGTGATTAGGCTGGGCCTGCCTAGGTGATCTGAAATAGTCTCCCTATTTGGGTCAGTAACTTTTATTACATCAGTAAAGTCCCTTTTCTATATACTGTAACATCTTTACAGGATCCAGAGATTAGAATGTGGACATTTTGGGGGATACATTCTGCCTACCACAGTTGTTACGGATGGCACTTTCACTTCTCTCTTCAACAGATTCTCTGCCTATCCACTTTGTCATAGAATACATCCTCCAATTGCTTCCTGAGAAAGAATGCATGAAAATACTATTTAAACATTTGTATATTTGAAAATGTCTTTTTAGACCTCATACTTCATCAATTTCAAAATTGGAAATCATTTTTTCTCAGAATTTATCTTTTATGCTTCTGTCGAGAATCCAATGCCATTCTGATTTCTAAATCTTCATAAATCATCTCCTATTTTTTCCTCCATGAAAGCTATTAAGATCTCTCTGACTCATGTGGTTTGAAATTTCACAACTTTGTTATAGATAATTTTTATCTATTAAACTGAGAGCTCATGTGCTTCTATCCTTTAGTTCTGATAACTGTTGTCCTGGTTTTCTGGTAATTATCTTTCTTCTCTTTTCCCTACTAGCTGTTAGATATTCCACCTTTCCTTGCCTAACTGCCCTGGCTACTGCCTCCACTATAATGTTCAATAGAAGTAGCGACAATTGACATCCTTGTCTTATTCCTGATTTTAGGTGAAGATGTTCATTCTTTCAAGATTAAGTATGATGTTAATTATGGATTTTTCATAGAGGCTCTTTATTAGGTTGAAGAAGTTTCCTTTTATTCCTAGTTGAAGTGTTTACATCAAGAAAGGGTGTTAGATTTTGTCAATTGCTTTTCCTTCATCTTTTGAGATGATCATGTGGTTTTTGTCATTTAGTCTACTAAAGTAGTGCTTACATTAATTTTGTATGTTACACTAAACTTCCATTCCTGAGATAAATCCTACTTGGTCATGTTGTATAATTTTTTTTAAAAGTTGCTGGGTTTGGCTTGCTAGCATTTTGTTGAGGATTTTTACGTTACTATGCATAAGGTATATTAGTCTGTCGTTTTCTTGTGATGTCTTTCATTTTGTTCTTTATTTCCTTGTATTTCCAGATGGGAAGTCACTGTATACAGCCCTAATCTTAGGACAAGTTTCCAAATAAGCCACTTTAGGCAAATAAAAATTTCTGTATCTAGCAGAGAAACAAAGCTATATATTATTTTGAGGTTCCCTCCTAGCTTCCTTCCCTCTCCTCAAGCCAACTAATAAAACTTGTCTTTTATATTCCAAATATTTATAGTCGTTTGATCATCTATGAGGCACCTGCAAGTCAACATTTACTGCAAGCGGCCCCCTCACTCCCTAAATAAGCAGTTTTGATTTAGCTCCAGTCATCAACTCACCTCCCAACTGTAATTTGTTAAGCGTAGTGTCAGTCAGGTGCACTTCAGTGGTTAATCTCCTTGCACACCGGTGGAACTTTAGGCACAAGAAGGTAAGCAACGAAGATAGTGATACACAAAGGGAAAACTAAATCCAGGTAGTGATATACAAAGGGAAAGATAATGATATACAAAGGGAAAACTAAACCCAGCTTAGAAAGTCCTAGGAATGGGGATGGGTGGCTGGGACGCCGGCCTAAGATTTTAGCAGGGAACAGACCCAGCAGTTGGATGGGATCTCTGAACTCCAGAAAAGGCCGAGTGAGGACAAGGAAGACCACACTGATAATTTCTATGGCTCTGGTAAGGGGATGACAAGGGAGAAAAACCTTCCCACGGTTCCGTCTGGCCCGCGGCGCTTGTCTGCCTGCGCGAGGTCAAAGCCCGGCGCCGCCCACGCGCGGCTCGGGTGGGAACCCGCAGAGGTGGGGTGAGCAGGGCAGCTGGCGGCGGCGGGCGAGCGCCGGGGCGCCACGTCCGAGGCCGCGGGGTCGGGGCTGCCGGCACAGCTAGAGCGCTTTCCGCGGGGTTTGGCTCCTGTCGCTTCCCGTCTCGCCGAACCGGCATCGCCGCTGCTGCCGGAGTCGCAGCAACTCCTCAGAGCCTGGCTGCTGGCGGCCGGGAGCGCCGGGAGGGGGCGCGAAGCCGGAGGCTCCGGGACGTGGACACAGGTAAAGGCCGGCGGGTCGGAGTCGGGCGGAGCGCGGCGGCGGCGCCTCTCGGAGGGGCCTGGCCTCGGCCGGGCCCTGCCCAGCCGCGGTGGCCCGGGTCTCCACGTTGGCCCAAGCGGGGACGTGCCAAGGGGCTGGGCTAGGGCTGCCGCTGGCCTGGCCGCCTCTCGCCCGGGCCTCCGGTGACGCGGCGGCGGCTTAACTTTCGCACCTGAGACTCTCCGAGCGGCCTCGGGGCGCGCCCGCCTTGAGGTTGGAATCACACGGGGTGGAAAAAGCTGAGCCCTAGACGCGAGATGCCGGAGGCGTGGCGGAGGAGGCCGGGGAGGGTAGGGTGGGTGCCAGGGGTCCAGTACTGAACACTCTCCAGGTCTGAGGTGGGGAACTGCGTCCTGTTTAATTTCGGAGCTTGTGGGGACCACACACGCCCTTCCACGGCCAGTGCCTTCCGCACGGATCCACTTTCCTTTGTCTGGTCCATTTCAGTATTGGCGTCGCAATTGCTTTTGTTGCAGCCTTGGGTCCGGAGTGTACGACTTTCTACTAGGCAGAGGTCATAAGCTCTGAAATGCATCCGGGCGGAGGTGGAGAGATTGTCCTTTGGTGGGAAATTACTAGTGCTGCTATGAGCACTAACACGTATATACTACCTTGTTTTTTTTTCGAGATAGTGCTCATTATTTTCGTAGCATCTAAGTGCTTTCGTAAGTGCACCTGTGAGAGCTTTCATTAGTTAACTTCAAAGGTGCATTATGCGGACAGGTTACTATTATCCCATTTTATAGACCAGACAGCTGAGGCACCCAGGGGGAAAAGTGATTATATCAAAACTAAGCAGTCAGTCCTTGTGGAAGCTGTGATTAGAACTTGTCTGACTAGAGTTGTCCTTGGTCCAGTTGGTCTCTTAGCCTCAAACAAAATTTAGCGATCAAAGATGGACGATCTGATGCTCATTGTATTTTGTATTTTTATTTACTAATTGTTAAAATCTTTCTTAAAAAATAGAGTCGAATCCTTTCAGACTCCTGTTATAGTACCCCTAAAAGTGATACTTGAAAGATCATAATCACTCTGGTTTCAAATGAGTGGTATCATTTGAGTCGTGGAAAGAAGTAAAATTCCGTTGTCTTTTATCTGTCAAACTTTCATCTCCTGTATAAATGTAGTGCCACTGGCAGCCCGAAGATACTTGGTGACAATAGCAGAGACTCTAAATATTTAATAAGTAGAATCGAGGAGGCGAGCTGTTAGATTTCCCGAAATATTTGAGCAGCAAGTTTTTTCTCATAAAGAATAAAAATTTTAGGAGGATAGTCATTTGAATTACTTTAATGAAAATTATCTCGTAATTGTGTGCGTGTTACGTTGTACTTTATCTGTCTGGAACCATAAAAAATTTAGCAGTTTCCCTAGGGTTTGCTCTTCGTTTTGTCAATGGTATTTTGTTAGTCCATTTTTCTTCCTCTCTTTCATTTTTTATGTGTTTGGTTTTTCAAATGAAGATTTTTTCCTTCAAAAATTCAAAAAATAATATTGAAAAAAACAAGCTTTCTTTCTTGATAAAATAGACTTAATTAGCACTTTTTTGAGTGTGTCTGAGGACCAACACCAGCCTCTTTAATAAGCTCCTCATGAAGCAGGAATTCTTCCAGGCAAGAATGCAATACATTAATCGTTTTAATCTATTTCTGTAATATTTTATGACATAGCTACCTGAATAATAATGCTTTTTACTCTTACAATGTCTTTTCATCAAGGAGCATAAAGATGAAAAATTTCGCTTAAATTTTGCTAACTACATAGTACAAGGGGGCAGTATGCTTAGTCTTAATTGTTGCTTTCGTGGAATAAACACAATTCTCTGTCCCTTATACCACCTCCATTTGGCCATCTGAAAAAAGGATGGTGATCTGTCCTTCCCTTCATAGGGATATTTGGGGAATTAATGAAGTAATATCTCGAAAGTAGTTTGAACTCCACGGAAGAAAACAGCTTTGTAACTTTGAAATGTGATTGCAGAGTCTTGAAACATTTTCCCTCCTTAAACATGCTGCTGTTTATATTTTTAGAGAGTGGTCATTCCAAGTAGTCACCTCAGGAGGCTAAACACTTATTCCCGTAGTGCTGCCATTCATAATTATTTTGTATTTTTTGAAATTTCTAGTCAGTTTACAAGCAAAATAAAAACATTTCATGATAACGTTCATAAACACTTGTTTTTTTCTATTTTTTATCAAAAATCTAATTCAGCTTGAGTACCTGTTTTCTTTGCTAAATTTGGCAGAATGATTTCTACATGGTTGTAAAACTCAATTCTACCTTCAAGATTTTACCACTGTTAAGGATATTTAAAGGGTTGTCCTGATGGCTACGAAGGCAGTTTCAAAAGGGCAGTTTAAAAATAGTTTAAAATAATGATAGACATTATTAGAATAAGTTTGCAGTCTTCCCAGAAGTCTACTACAAAGGGGACAATGCTTACCTGTAGGCTGAAGTTCTGTGCGTATGTGTATGTTTGTATGTAGTCTCTATTGTAACCCATCAATTATCTCTTTTCATCACATTGATTTCTTAGAAATTATGTATTTTACTTACATATTAAATAGAGTACATTAAGTAGATCACATCATACTGGAACAGTGTTAGATTGGGAGTATATTTCATAGAGAAGTTTGAATTTCACATAAATTTAAATTTAAATCTTTGTAACAATTTTGAATACTAAAACGTGGCTCCATATTATATGTTTTGAGTGTAATACAGCCGAGGCAATATAGCCTCAAAATATAAAATTGCTATTTTCAAAAAAAGTTATTAAGTTGTGTGTGCAACAGACTTTCCTGACCACACCAATGTCAAAATAAAAAATTTTGACAAATTAGTTTAAATATCAAATTGGCTTTTATTAGCAATTCTCAAATTGGGTAGCATCTCATTCCATAAAATAGAATTCCATGCCTTAGGCATGGCAGAATAGTTGGTTTTTTGTAAGGTGGGAACAAGGAAACAGAGTAATTTTTAAAAGTCTGTTGGTTAACATCAGATTACTTAAGGTTACTTTTAAGTGTTAAAGCAGAAGGGACTACTTATGCCAGCTCAGGTTTACTAACCCCTTTCCTGTTGCAGTGAATCTCCTGTTTTCGGGAAAAACTAGTTTGGTCTTTGACCTACTTCCTTAAAGTTTCAGTTTGATTATGTGGCACTGAGCATGAGTGACTCCGTTTTGGTTTGATCTCTTGGGGCCTAGTGGAGGAGCTCCCTCTAAAACAACGTCCTATTGTAAATTTTTATTTAACAATTCTATCCTTTCAGTAAGCTTTCACCTAAGTGAGAATGTGACCAAAACTTAGGGCATTAACGCTACTGTCAGTTACTATCATCCTGGGTTTTCAGTCTCAACATGTCACTAATAGGTTAGGTGTCCTCATTATCATAGGTTTCTTTGAGTTTTTATCATATCAGCTGGAGAGAGATCATTGACATTCAGCAGATTGCTGCATGCAGTCATTTAAAACTTTTGAGAGAATGCAGCACACTAGGGAGACTGCTGTTATGACTATCAGAAAGATAATACCAAGAGTTTGGAATGTGCTCCTTAATCAAAGTTCCCATGAACCAAACCAACTAAAATTGAACAGATCAAAGAATGAGACAGACAATGAATCCACTCATTTTAACCAAGTAGCCTGTTCTTTAATTTTTTTTGCAACCGAGTCTCTATAATACCGGAATTTATCTGTGTGCAACAGTAAGTGTTACCAACTGCAAAGACTCCTCTCTCTTTGACCAGTAGAAATCTAGAGCAATTCTGTTAATATCTAGTGTAACTTTAACAAGAGAATTCAAAGAAGTCTTGTGCAGCTATAGCATTGCAGTAGAATCTTCTATAGAGGCTATTGTGAGGGATAAATTATAATCATTGCTTCGTTTGTATTACTCCAAGCCATAGGAAAAGGGACTTAACAAAGCCCATCCAAAAGGGTTAATGCATCTTGGCAGTGTTGTCTTTAATCTATGACATAGGTTAGGAGGAGTGAGCCAGTGTTCCACTTCTGGATTATGGAGTGAAAACTTACCATTAAGATTTTAAGCCTACAATGGCCCTTCATCCTTTACCTGTCAAGGCATGAGGTTGCCTGTGTATAAGGTTGGCCACAGAATTATCCACAAATAATGATACACCCTGTGGGTGCACGTGAAGACTGCTTTCCAGTTCTGTTGTTCATGGATATATTGCTTGGAATGGTGGATTTAGCAGTTTCTAGCCAAGAAGCTGAAGCAGAGTTTATAAGTTAAAATAACTGTAATATGTTTGCACATAAGTCAGTTTGCAAGAAACTCTATTCAGGCTTTTGGTACAATCCTGTCTTATGATACACTCATTTGGACTTGGTTCTTATATCCCATGACTGGATTAAATTAAAACAGGGAGAGAGAACAAGTGGATCTAGAAATCTGACTCTATAATAGGGACAATTTGAACAAGCAGTTGTGTTAGGGATGTTTTTAAGTTAGCCACTGAGTGGACTAAAAGATATTTTAAGTTATGTAAAGATTTGGGTTTGGCAGGACAGATCCAACACTCTGTGAAGTTACCTACAGAAGCAACTGGTTGTGACAATATTATCCTGCCAAGCGGAAAAGGCATAAGTAAGGAAAAATTAAGAGGGATAAGAGTCTTATTATGATGGAGGATGTTTTTCTGATGTCTTGGGGAAAGCCGTCCACAGTGTGAAGTCATCAGCTTCTTATCCTGGTTAACGTGATTTTTTAAGGTCTGTGGCTTAAGAAGAGAAGCAAGTGGCATCAGGAGGTGGTCTTTTATGAGGGAGATGTGAATCCAGGGGTCAACACCTTTGAGTTTAGCTGCAATGTCTGCAGTCAAGAGCACTTGGTAGGGTCCTTTCCAGGGGATTCAAAAGCAGTCTTTCTTTGATGGCATTTCCGGAACACCCAATCACCAGGATCCAACAAGCCTTTTTGGATCTGTGTCTTGAAAGTCTTCCTTTACCTGTTGGTGATAACTTTTAGCATAGTGCATTAAGAAAGTACAGTATTGGGTCATTTCAACATGGGTCAATTAGGGATATACATTTGGTGTGGTAGCCAAAGATATAGACTAACCAGCAATAATTTCATAAGAAGTTAACTTGTGTTTTCCAGCACTGTTGCTCTGAAGAGTCATAAGAGCCAGAGACAGAATTTTAGGCCAAAGAATTCTAGTGATTTCAGATAAGTTGGAAATTCTGAGGTTAAGTATCCCATTAGTTTTATCGACCTTACCAGAGGACTGAGGGGGATAAGGACAATGATAATGCTAGACTGTTTGTAATAATTTAAGTAGTGCATGAATTACTGTCCAGTAAAATGAGTGGCTCAGTTACTTGAAATGGCATTCAGTATACCCCAGGTGTGAAGTACTCCTTTTGGCAGTTTTGTTTTACAGTAAGGTCATGTCAGCCTTTTGACCTGGGAAGGCCTGAGCCCATCCATAGAACACACAGATTATAACAGGCACTTACAGACTATTGCAAGTACATGCTTGGTGGGAGTGGATGAAGTCTAATTGTACATGTTCAAATGGGCCTAATGGTTGGAGTGAGGGCCGGTCATTCCAGGGGAACATAAAGAGACTTTCTTGGATTATGAGTTTGTCAGGTTAAATATTGATTTTAAATAGCTTTTATAACTTTATAACAATTTTCCCATCAAAACTTTTTGATCGTTTGATCTCTCTTGTCAGTACCATTATGGATAAGGGAATGTAAGAGGCATAACAAATACCCCTTAAGTGACCTTTGGAGTACCAAGTAGCTGTCTTGGCCTTCCCAGAACTTGGAAAAGAAATTACAAGAACATCTTTCTCATACATCCTTCTCATTCCCAAAATTCATTTTAATTTGTAGAGGCCTTCTCCCCCTCCCCCCCAATAACTAATAGCATCTGGTTGTAGAGAGGCAAAGTTAAGTAGCAGGGAGCATGCCTTACTGTTTCCAGCTGTTGGATATAGACAAAAGACCTCACAGAGTTGGGTAACATTTTTGGCACGAACATCAGTTGGGGCATTTACCTGATATTCAGCCTCAGTTCTCTTTGTTTGAGCCTCTTTTTTTGTAACAGTAATCTCTTTGGGCATCAGTATCCAGCAAGGAGGTTATCAACTTGTGGGCCACTTTTTGTTGGTATGCCTGAAGGAGTGAGGAAACCTCTTTGCTTCCAAAGTGTTTCAAAATCATGAACCACTTCAAATGCATAGTGACTGTCAGTGTAAATGCTGACAGACTGATTTTTAGATAAAATGCAGGCACAGGTATGTGTGCGAGTATTCCCCAATGCCTGCTTTAATGTACAAAAACGATTCAAGGTTTTGAATCATTGGACAATTCTAAAGCAGGGGGCTAGGGGTCGTTGTACTACCCTTTTTCATTCTACAAAGGCTGCCTCATGTCCCCCCCTCCCCGCCAGCTCCCGCAAGGAATGGGTTTAGGAACTGAATTTTTAGTGAGTTCAGTAAGTTGGGATGCTAAGAGTAAACATTTAGGAACCTGTAGATGGCAATATCCAACTAACTCTACTAACATGTTGTCTCTTAGTTGTGGGCCTGGGAAAATCATGGATAAGCCTAAGTTTATTAGGAGACTTAGATACTTACAGCACTTAGATCATTCCTTAAATAGTGAATAGTATCTGATGATAAATATAATTTTTCTATGGAGACTTTGTGTCCTTTCTCTATTAACTGTTAATAGGTAGATGAAATACTCTTAGGATGCCTCCTCAGTGCATGAACAAAGAGGTCCTCTATGTATTGCGGGAGAGTTGACCCTTGATACTGGAGGGTGTGCTCAAGTCTTGATGGAGCACTTGAGAGAAGTAGGAGGGGGCTTCAGTGAACCCCTGAGGCATGACTGTCCAGGTACATTGTTGATTATTCTAGGTGAAAGCAAATAGATATTGACTATCATGGTCAGTGGGAATGCTAAAAAAAACTGAACATAGTTCCACCACTGTGAACTGTTTAGAATTCGGGGGACCTGGGGCAAAAGATTATTTGGGTTTGGAACCACTGGGAAATGAAAAATAATTATCCTGGTAGTGACTCTTAGATCCGGAAAAATTGCCATCCTTGCATCCTTGCCTGTTAGGTTTTTGTCCGTAAGTATACAACAGACTATACAAAAAATAGAATCATATTAACCAAAACCAAATATCCTTGATACAGTATATATTAACAATTTACTTAAGGTTTTTATTTTCTTTTACAGAGATAAATTTTAATTACTTGAATTCCCAGCCAAAGTAGAACCCACCCAATAACATTTAAATGAGAATCATTTTACATGTTTCTTGAATGTATATACAATTTTTGTTGTCATATTTTTGTAAATAGCCATTTAATTTCACTATACTTTTATTTATAATTTATCGGGAGAACCCGCTTCCGATGTTTAATGTGGGTTCTTTTCTATTTCCTAAGTGTCTTGGCTGGTTTGAGAAATAAAGGGAAAGAGCACAAGAGAGAGAAATTTAAAGCTGGGTGCCCGGGGGAGACATCACATGTTGGCAGGATCTGTGATGTGCCCCAGTTGAAAAACCAGCAAGTTTTTATTAGTGATTTTCAAAAGGGGAGGGAGTGCACGAGTAGGGTGTGGGTCACAGAGATCACATACTTTACAAGGTAATAAAATATCACAAAGCAAATGGAGGCAGGGCGAGATCACAGGACCACCGGATGGGGCGAAATTAAAATTGCGAATGAAGTTTCCACACGCATTGTCATTGATAACATCTTATCAGGAAACAGGGTTTGAGAGCAGACAACCTGTCTGACCAAAATTTATTAGGCGGGAATTTTCCTCGTCCTAATAAGCCTGGGAGCGCTACAGGAGACCGGGGCTTATTTCATCCCTTTGCTTAGACCATAAAAGATAGCACGCCTTAAAGGGGCCATCTATAAGCCTACCTTCGGGGCGCATTCCCTTTCTCAGGGATGTTCCTTGCTGGGAAAAAGAATTCAGTGATATTTCTCCTATTTGCTTTGGAAAGAGGAGAAATATAGCTCTGTTCTGTCCGGCTCACCGGCGGCCAGTTCAAAGTTACCGCTCTTGTTCCGTGAACATCGCTGTTATCCTGTTCTTTTTTTAACATGCCCAGATTTCATATTGTTCAAACACACATGCTCTACAAACAGTTTGTGCAGTTGACACAATCATCACAGGGACCTGAGGTGATGTTCATCCTCCTCAGTTTATGAAGAAGATGACAGGATTAAGAGATTAAAGACAGGCATAGAAAATCACAAGGGTATTGACTGGCGAAGTGATAAGTGTCCATGAAATCTTCACAGTTTATGTTCAGAGATTGCAGTAAATACAGGCATAAGAAATTATACAAATATTAATTTGAGGAACTAATAAATGTCCACGAAATCTTCACAATTTATCTTCTTCTGCCGTGGCTTCAGCTGGTCCCTCCGTTCAGGCTCCCTGACTTCCCCCAACAATAATTGACACATTTTTGACACATATATTGTACATATTTGGGGGTACAGTACTGATACATGTACATGTTGTATGATGATTAAATCAAGGTATTTATTACCTCAAAGATTTGTCATTTCTTTATGGTGAGAACATTCAAAATTCTCTCTTCTTGGTTATTTTGAAATATATGCAATATAGTATCATTAACTATAGTCACCTTGGTATGCAGTAGATCACCAAAACTTATTCCTTGTACGTAACTGCAAGTTTGTACCTTTGACCAATCTCTCTCCCTCTTCCTTTCCCTTTCCCTTTCCCTTTCCCCTTTCCCTTTTCCCTCTCTCCCCTTTTCTACTTCCCAGATTCTGGTGACTGCTGTTCTCTGTACCTCTATGACATCAACTTTTTTTTTTTTTGAGATGGAGTCTCAGTCTGTCACCCAGGCTTAAGTGCAATAGTGTGATCTTGGCTCACTGCAACCTCTGCCTCCCGGGTTCAAGCGATTCTCCTGCCTCAGCCTCCTGAGTAGCTGGGATTATAGGCATGTGCCACCACGCCCAGCTAGTGTTTGTATTTTTAGTAAAGATGGGGTTTCACCATGTTGGTCAGGCTGTTCTTGAACACCTAACTTCGTAATCCTCCTGTCTTGGCCTCCCACATTGCTGGGATTACAGGCATGAACCAGCGCGCCCAGCCTGACATCAACTGTTATCAGTTGCACATGAGTGAGATTATGCAGATTTTGTCTTTCTGTGCCTGGTTTATTTCACTTAATATAACGTCCTCCAGACTCATCCATGTTGCCACAAATGGCAGGACTTCATCTCTTTTTTTGACTGAATAGTGTTCTATAGTGTATATATACAACATTTTCTTTATCCATTCATTCTTTGATGGACACTTAGATTGATTCCATATCTTGGGTATTGTGAATAGTACTGTAATAAACATGAGAGTGCTGATGTCTCTTCAGCATACTGATTTCCTTTCCTTTGGATATATACCCAGTAGTGGGATTGCTGGATCATGTTGTAGTTCATTATTAATTTTTGAGGAACCTCCATACTGTCTTCAATAATGGCTGGACAAATTTACATTCCCACCAAGAGTATATAAGAATTCCTCGTTCTTCATATACATTCCAGCATTTATTTTTTTGTCTTTTCAATAATAGCCATTCTAATTGGGGTAAGATGATATCTCATTGTGGTTTTAATTTACATTTATATTTCCCAAACAGTGATCGTTGAGCATTTTATCATATACCCGTTGGCCATATATATGTCTTCTTTTGACATCTATTCAGGTCTTTTGCCCATTTTTGATCAGATTATTATTTTGCTATTGAGTTAAGTTCCTTATATCTTCTGGATATTAACTCAGATGCATAGTTTGCAAATATTTTTCCCATTCTATAGGTTCTCTTTATCGATTGTGCCCTTAGGTGTGCAGAAACTTTTTAGTTAAATATAATCCTGCTTGTCTATTTTTGTTTCTGTTGTCTGTGTTTTTGAGGTCTTATCCAAAAAAATCGTTGCTTAGACCAAGGTCATAAAGCATTTCCCTCATGTTTTCTTCTGGCAGTTTTATAGGTTCAGGTTTTACATTTAAGTCTTTAATCCAGTTCCTTTTTTTTTTTTTTTTTTGATGGAGTTTCACTTTTGTTGCCCAGGCTGGAGTGCAGTGGCATGAACTTGGCTCACTGCAACCTCCGCCTCCCGGGTTCAAGTGATTCTCCTGCC
Organism: Theropithecus gelada; assembly: GCF_003255815.1. Taxonomy (NCBI): domain Eukaryota; kingdom Metazoa; phylum Chordata; class Mammalia; order Primates; family Cercopithecidae; genus Theropithecus; species Theropithecus gelada. The sequence continues at coordinate 61,349,579 of NC_037673.1, forward strand.
TCAGCCTCCCAAATAGCTGGGATTGCAGGCATGTGCCCACCACACCCGGCTAATTTTGTATTTTTAGTAAAGAAGGGGTTTCTCCATGTTGGTCAGGCTGGTCTTGAACTCACGACCTCAGGTGATCTGCCTGCCTCGGACTCCCAGAGTGCTGGGATTACAGGCATGAGCCACTGCACCTGGCCAATCCATTTCCATTTTGAGCTGATTTTTTTTTTTTTATATGGTAGAAGATAGGGGTTTAGTTTGTTCTTCTACATGTGGATATTCAGTTTTTCCAGTATCATTTATTTAAAATACAGTCCTTTTTCTAACAAGTGCTTATTATACCTTTATCAAAAATCAGTTGGTTGTATGTGGATTTATTTCTGTGTTCTCAATTCTCTTCCACTGGCCTTTCTATTTTTATAGCAGTACCATGCCATTTTGATTACTATAGTTTTATAGTATAGTTTGAAGTCAGATAATATGATCTCCAGCTTTATTCTTTTTGCTCAGTATTACTTTGGCTATTTGGGGTCTCTTGTGGTTCTGTATGAATTTCAGGATTTTTTTTCATTGCTTTGAAAAATGTGATTTGTATTTTATAGGGATTGCATTAAATCTGTAGATTGCCTTGAGTAGTGTGGACATTTTAACAATCTAATTCATGAACACAGAATATCTTTCTTTACATTTGCATCCTCTTCAATTTCTTTTATCGATATTTTATAACTTTTACAATAGAGATTTTTCACATGCTTGGTTAAATTTATTTCCAGGTATCTAATTTTTTGTAGTTACTGTAAATGAGATTGCGTTCTTGATTTCTTTTTCAGATAATTCTCTATTGGCACATAGAAATGCTACTGAATTTATATATTGATTTTGTATCTTACAACTTTACTGAATTTGGTAATTAGTTCTAACAGTTTTTTGATGGGACTTTTTAGGATTTTATAAATCCTGGAAAATTTTGAGAAGAATTGGTATTAGTCTTGAAATGTTTGATAGAATTCAGCAGTGAAGCCATCAGATCCTGGGCTTTTACTTTGATGGGAGACTTTTTATTACTGATTCAATCTCCTCATTTATTGCTAATCTTAATGTAAAGGTTTTCTATTTCTTCATAGTTCAGTCTTGGTAGGTTGTACGTATCTAGAAATTTGTCAGTTTCTTTTCAGTTTTCCAATTTGTTGGTGTATAGTTTTCATAATATTTTCCTTTGTATTTCTGTAGTGTCATTTGTAATATCCACTTTTTCATTTATAATTTTATTTGAGCCTCCTGTCTTCTTTTTCTTACAAGTTTTGTCAAGTTTGTTTATCTTTCCAGAAAACCAGCTCTGTTGTGCTGATCTTTTGTATTGTTCTTTTTAATCTCTTCACGAAAAAGTCCCTTTTTGCGAGGAATGCCAGGTACCTCTAGTCAGCCATCTTGGTGACATCACTATTAACAAGGTGTTTTCTTGCTTTCTTAGATTTTAGAAAATTTTTGAGAAATGATGGCTGAGTTTCATAAAAAGGCTGGCTGAGGAAATTGGAACTCCTGGGGTTTTTAAATCTTGATAAATTTTTCTATAGCAAGCAGAAATACTGGAGAATATTCTGTTAGTAATTGAACTGTCCTTATGTTCTATAATCTCTTTACCTGATTAGTTCACTGATGGTTCGATATCTGGAAAACCTTAGAAACAGCCACAGCTGTTTAAAAGCAGCTTTAAAACATCCTTGATAAAATTGCTGAAGTAAACAGTGAGGCTTGTTCTGAATGAGAATTGCCTAGCCTATTCAGAAACCTGCTGAAAAAATGTATCCTAGAGGCCAAAATTGATGTATGGACACATATTTTGGGCAGCAAGGAATGAACAGAATAGATCTGTGGGCCAATGGTATTATTGGTAAATTGGGGGCTGTCTACTCAAAGTTTGTTTAATAGAGTTAGAAATTAACTGCATGAGGAGAAGTTCTATCTTTCTGGCCAAATTTTGCTCAGATCTTTGGTTTCAAGGTGGAATTTGTTATTTCCCAGACTGTTTTCTGATGATACGTAAAGTGTATAATAGATATTTATATAGCTACATGTGTCTGACTTAGAACTAATAAGGCTATAGAGTCAGAAATAAAGCTTTCTCTGCTCAGGTCAAACATTATACTTACTGCTAGCCAAACAACCTTACACTTTCCCAACTTAGTGTTTTGGCTTATTTATTTTCCTTGTTTTAGATGTCCGTATCTCTTCATTCTACTTGGCTAATGCTGTTTAAATCCCCTCTACACTTTAAGACCCAACTGGAAGACTACTCTCTTCACAAAGCTTTCCCCGACTCCCTAATTCTTGTTTATTGCCCTTAGTTTATCTGATAGTGCTTAATTGCTAGTTATTTTCTGTGTTCTTAATTATTTCACTTAGTTTGGCTATGAGCTTGTTCTCTATCTAGATTTTTTTCAAAAGCATAAATTATGCCATATATATATATAAAAGTATTTTTTTCTTTCTTGAATCATACGTAATACCTAGAACAGTGGTTAACAGTGGTAGAGATCAGCTTATAAGATTAGATCTACAGAATAAATTTATTACTCTGATACTCTGGTATAAAGCATAATTTATACTTAGTAATGTCAGTCAGTGTTCTGGTAGAAAATAGATGACATATTCAAATGAGGTAACCGAGATGAGTTTAAATAGGTGTCTCTAGGTTAAAATAAACCAACAATGGGTGGTGAAGCACCCCAAGACTAGCAATAGTGAGAGTCATTATCATCCCTAGGCCTGAAGAGGCAAGAGAAGGACCATTACTGAAACCCACATGGTAACTATGTAGAAAAGGCTGCCTGGGGCTGAGCATGGTGGCTCACACCTGTAATCTCAGCACTTTGGGAGGCTGAGGCGGGCGGATAATGAGGTCAGGAGATCGAGACCATCCTGACTAACATAGTGAAACCCGTCTCTACTAAAAATACAAAAATTAGCTGGGCGTGGCGGCATGTGCCTGTAAGCCCAGCTACTCTAGGAGGCTGAGGCAGGAGAATCGCTTGAACCAGGGAGTCGGAGGTTGCAGTGAGCTGAGATCACACCACTGCACTCCAGCCTGGTGACAGAGCTAGACTCTGTCTCAAAAAGAAAAAAAAAAAAAAAAAGAAAGAAAAGAAAGGCTGCCTGACAAGAATTCTGGCCTTTCTGTGATCTGACAGGGGAGTACCAGAGGGAATATATACCCCCAGCCTCACACTCTTGTAGTCCTTTCATCTCCACTTGATACTTTCCATTGGCAGACAATATTGGAAGCCAAAAGGCCAGAGAGCCTTGTTGTAGCAGTCCAAAAGTCAACCTCCTAGGAATTAGAGGAAAGTTAAGAAAGTAAAGAGTAGACTCTGGAATGTGGAGCAAGGAATATCCAGCACTGTAATCATATCAAGAGAGTGTTTCAGTTACAGTTAATGTTTTATGCCTTTTTGTGCTGTTTTTATTTCTTGAAAGGCACCTATGTTTTTCTGGTCTAATTCAGTTACTAACATCCAAGAACATGGTATGATTGATACATTGCATATGAAATACAGCTACTGTCCCCTTTTCTTGTGGTATTAACTTGTGTACTATTGTTAAATGTGTCTTCTTAATTTTTTTTTTATATTTTTCCATTGGTTATAGAGTGCGTAGGTAGAATACATGGAACTGTCCACATAGCCATTACCATTCAACTACATGGTTGAATGGTACCTTCACCATTCCAACTACATGTTTTTTCTTAATCAGTCAGGATTGCTCATTTTTCTTTTTGTGTCATTTTCATAGACAAGTGGTTTTCAGTCTTGTTGTGTATATGGTCCTCAATGTAGACATTTTGATTCAAGCAGGTTTAAGATGAGCCCTGAGCGTCTATTCTTTTTAAAAAAAAAACCTTTCAGATATTTTGGATGCACAGTAAATGAGAACTGCTTGCACAGGTAATCATTTTGACCCAAGTGTTGTTGCTGCTCCTTCCACACTCCCCAGTATATATCATACTTTTTAGTAACTGAGGCTTAAACGGAAATCTAATGCTGCTTTATGTGCTCTTCAAAGCAAATGTTTTATATTTTTCATATTCACAAATACTTATGGGATAGAAAATATGTGGTTTGCAGATTCCTAATAAAACAAATAAATTAAAAAATTTTTAAATAAAATATTTCAAATTTACAATATAGAGAATAATATACTGAACATCTGTGTGTTCTCACCACTTAGCATTAGAAAATATTAACATTTTACTATTTTTCCTAAAAATACAGATAAAATTTAAGCCTCCTTTGATTTCTTCTAGAAGTTACTATTCTAAACTTGGTGTCTGTCATTCCTATGCATGTTCCTATGCTTTTGCTACACATGCATGTATCAGTAAACAAAATATTACTTTGTTTTACATGCTTTAAACCTTTTCATAACTCTTACTATGCTGTGTTATTCTTTAATGTGTATATTTCTGCAGCCTTTTTACTTAAAATAACTGATTTTTTTCTAGATACATATAGCTTTATTACTTTTTATTGCCATGTAGTATTCCATTGTATGAATGAACAAATATTTATCAAATCAATTGATGCACATTTGGGTTGTTCCTAGTTTTTTATATTATTGCAAAGTGTTGCTAAAATGAACATTCCCATATGATATGTTTCGTTATTCATATACAAACCTAGAAGTAGAACTGCACATCCACAGATAGACAGATTTTATTTTACCAGACCTTACCAAATTGCTTTCCAACATGGTTGTGCCTAGTTATACCTCCCTGTAGCAGTTTTTGAGATTCTTGTGGCTTCATATCATTTTTATAGTTGGTATTGTAAGACTTTTTAATTTTTCCCAGTGTGATGGGTATGAACTGGAACCTTGTTTTATTTTTCATTTTCCTGATTTCTGGTGAGGTTGAACACTTTTTATGTAATTGTTGGCCATTTGGGTTTCCTCCCCTAGGAACTGCACTTCCACACTCCTTGTTCATTTTTCTGCTGGATATTTTTCTTTTAAAAAATTTGTAGAATTAATTGTAGCTATTAACCATTTGCTTATATTTGCAGATTTCTGCTTCCAGTATGTGGGTTGCCATTAATTTTGTCTTTTCTTATACTGAAGTTAAAATTTTATCAGTGTATCACTTTGCCACTTTATTCTACTCTGTTTTTTGAAACATGACCCAGCCTATAGTCACAACTTTGAGATCAAGGTTTGCAGCTTTCTGTAATATCTTACTTTCAAAAATTGTAGATAAGGCAGGGTATAAATAAATGAATAAGTAAACATGCCATACAGTTTCTCATTAAAATTTATGTAAAATTATGAATTTTTAAAAAATTATATGAGGGAGTCTCCTGGTTCAGAAATGGCAGCTAGCGGCCTCCAATGTACCCTTTTCTCATTTTTCATTAAGTTCCTATGAAGATGTAGAATAAAATCAAAATTTACCACAAAACCAAAATTTAAAAACTTCAGAAACACAGAAAGCAGGAGGCAGTACCTTAATTAAGAAGCATTTGGCCTTAGGTTGAGAGGAATTTCTCTACTTTAGCGCTTGCATACCCCACCCTTGCCTCAAGATATAAACAACCTGATAAATACAGGCTAAAAGGCATTATTCTTCCCCTGTAGTCAGTTCCTTCATAGAACTCTACCAACAGCAAAATGGGAAGACATCCCTTTTCGCCTCTCAGATACTACTCTGTGAGGCAGAAACTGCTGAATTTCTTTCATTTCCTGTGTTCCCAGCAAATTTCAGGAAGCAACTAGGCAGAAGGGGAATTTGTTATGGTGTAGTAGGGTTCTCTAGAGGGACAGAACTCATAAGATAGATGTATATATGAAGGGGATTTTATTAAGAAGAATTGACTCACAGGATCACAAGGTCATCTGCAAGCTGAGGAGCAAGGAAGCCAGTCTGGGTCCCAAAACCTCAAAAGTAGGGAAGCCAGCAATGCAGCCTTCAGTCTGTCGCTGAAGGCTTGAGAACCCATGGCAAACCACTGGTATAGGTCTAAGAGTCCAAAAGCTGAAGAACTTGGATTCTGATGTTCGAGGGTAGGAAGTATCCAGCATGCGAGAAAGATGAAGGCTGGATGACTCAGCAAGTCTGCTCCTTCCACGTTCTTCTGCCTGCTTTATTCTAGCCTCGCTGACAGCTGATTAGATGGTGCAACCCAAATTAAGGGTGAGTCTGTCTGCCTTTCCCAGTCCACTGACTGAAATGTTAATCTCCTTTGGCAACACCCTTACAGACACACCCAGGAACAATACTTTGCATCCTACAGTCCAATCAAGTTGACACTCAGTATTAACCATCACACATAGGTACCACAAAGCACTGGCAGATCTGACACAAAAAGAACCCTGTTGATTATGCGTGGTATCAATGGCAATTACAGTTTTTTAAAAGGGTTTCTGCTCCCAGAAAAATAGGTAGGCAATAAAGGGTATTGAAAAATGCCCTCGCTGAAGAATATTGAGCTAAAAATCAGGTAGTAAAGGCCTGTTAAGGATAGGTGAACAAGATGGAGTGCTTTGTATGTCAGCAGCCTTTGCCTAGATAGGAGCAGATGGGCAGAAAAGTGATCATGGGTAGTTTCCCTCAACTTGTCTGTCTGACACCAAAGTTTGGGCAGATCTCTCTGTAATCTCCCGGTGTATGCGAAGAAAAAGAAATAAAGCAGCCTGAAATGAAACCTCTGAAATACTGTGGAACGAGGGAAGATTTATTAATGAAAATAATTGTAATAAAACATTAATTTCAGTAATTTGACTGATAGTGGTTTATGAACACCGTGTTTTATATCAGTAGTGCTCAAACTGTGTTTCAGGGACTCTGCAAATAGTGAAATATTTAACCGCTTAATTTCTTTGGTCAGGTTGACATTTTGGGGTTCCTTATAAGATTTTGTATGAGGGAAAAGTGCAACTGCTGCTTTCTTAATATGATTCACAAAAAAAATTATTTTAAAGAAATTTCACAAAATGAATCAATCCAATTGGATTAGAAGATCTTCACTGATCACCATTAAATATTTTATTGTGAAACTAGGAGTGTTGAATTTACTGAGAGTCATGAGGAACTTCAGAATGTAGGAAACATTAGTGTCTGGAAACATTTAAAGAAAATAAGCTAAATTGCATACTTCAGGAGCCTCCAAGGGCCTCAGTGAATGAGAAGACAGAAGAAACAACTGGGACAGCTTGGCTGTTTTAGTATTATAACCTAAATCTTTATCTTAGTGTAAGATCTAAGAGTATCACTGAATTTCAGGGAGATACATGGTGAAGAACTATATAGAACAGCTTTCTCCAGAGGCATTTGCTGCCAGATAGTAGTAAGTTTATAGGAAAATAAGTGATAGCAAATTGGGTATGTCTTGATGCAGATTCCATATTCCCAAAGAAAGGGAGAAAAGTACACAAAAGCAAAGAAAAAGTTTAAAAGTAAAGAAGGCTGCCAGTATTCATATGGCAAGATAGTAGTGTGTGCAGAGTTTTTTTCAGACCCTGTCAATGTATTGGACCCTGTTTTATTTTTAGAATGGCTAAAGGAGAGTACTTCCAATGTCACCCAAAAGGTGATCAAGACTGAATGTAGATCTTGACTTTCCACCTTGGAGCTAGTTGCTGCTTCCTTGCCTTACCTTCTGCTACTGTAGCCAGCTAAGATGCCAGCAGGTTGGGGTGGACAACCAATGATGTTTGTTGCATCCTCCATTCCAGTATGTGCCCATCAGCTTAGAATTCTGTCAGAACTTCAATGCATCTTGCTCTTCTCATCCTTAGAAATCTCAAGACTACAAAATAAGAACATCCTCCTCACAAAGTGGTGGGAATAATTTGAGAAGTCACTTAACTTCTAGGACTCAGTTTCCTCACCTATAAAATGGAGTTAACAGTCCCTACCTCATAGGAATGTCTTGATGATTAAGGGAACTAATGCCACTAAACATTATAGCTAGTTTTAAAAATAATATTAATACTTTGATTTCATGTTTTATATGTGGAAATTTTAGTTTTGAATATATGGAGGATATACCACTTTCTGGCCTATTGCCTATTAAAAAGGGAGAAAGTGTACCTTTTTATTTTTATTTTTATTTTTTTTGACACAGTCTCTCTCTCTTGCCCAAGCTGGAGTGCTGTGGTGCTATCTTGTCTCACTGCAACCTCAATCACTGCAACTTCAATCAATTCTCATGTTTCAACCTCTTGAGTAGCTGGGATTACAGGTGTGCGCCACCACACTTGGCTAATTTTTGTATTTTTAGTAGAGATAAGGTTTCACCATATTGGCCAGACTTGTCTTGAACTCTTGGCCTCAAGTGATCTGCCTGCCTTGGGCTCTGAAAATTCTGGGATTACAGGCATGAGCCACCGCGACCAGTTAGAAAGTATACATTTTTTGATGGATAGTTTCATAAACAGCATAGTAACATATAGTCATCAAACCACATATCATGTCCTGAAACTCAGACTGTGTTCTTTAATGGATTTTCTAAAAATCAATCTCTATAATAGCTTTATTAGGCTGAATTGGGCACCCCCAAGTTCATGTGTTGAAGGCCTAATTCCTAGTACCTCAGAACATGACTGTATTTGGAGGGTAGGGATTTTAAATAGGTGATTAAGTTAAAATCAGTTTGTTAATGTGGGCCCTGATCCGATCTGACTGGTGTCCTTATACATAGAACAAATTTGGACACATAAAGACCTACTGGGTATGTGTTCCTACAGAAGACAGATCATGTGAGGACACATTGAGAAGACAGCCATCTGCAACCCAAGGAGAGAGGTCACAGAAGAAACCAAACCTGCTGATGTCTTGATTTTTGGCTTCTAGTCTCCAGAGCTGTGAGACGATAAGTTTCTGTTGTTTCAACTACCCAGTCTGTGGTACTTTGTTATGGTAGTCCTAGCAAACTCATACAGTTGTCCTGTTTTTAGTGATTTTGGTTTGATCTTTGAGTGTAAGTGGTAACAGCCTTATTTGCCCATTATAGGGTGCTTTATTATCTTTTTTTCTAATTGTTTTAGCATCTATTGATGGTTTTATCTAGATCCATTATTTCATCAGGGGTCAAAAATGGTAATTTTAATATAATCACCATTCCTTTTTTTAGCACTGTGCTTCTATACTGAAGAATTTTTGTTCACCAACTATTTGGTTACTGTGAAATTGTCTGTATTGCAAAGGTACAATAAATGCTTGATTGGATTCTTTCTCTTTTTAACTTCATTTTTAGATTCTGACATCTTCCATATCACCTGAGAATCCTAAATTTCAGGTTTGGGGATTTGAATTTATACTATTAGGGTGAGTGAAAGACTTCCAAACTGAGAAATATATAAAGTATCCCTGGGCTGGTTATACCTTTGGAACACCTGGCAGATACGGTGTGAAACTCTGTTTCCAGGAGGGACAGGTTCTCAAGGTCCCATGCTAGTCTCATGATAAAGGTAAGTTTATTTCCCAAGCTGCAAAATCCATGAGGAAATGAATGAGAGTTTATATATCCCCAGAAAATTTAGGTAAACCCAGATCTCAGTCTTTGGTCTTTTCTCTGTCCATACTCACAAACTTGTAGATATCATTTATTTTCATGGCTTTAGAGAACCATCCCAAATTTAAATCTTTTGTTCAGCGATCTTATACCTAAGTACGTCACAAACCAAACTCCTGACTGTCCTTTCTGCTTCACTGGCAGCCTTTCCCATACCCATTGATGGCAGTTTCATCTTTATAGTTGCTTATGACAAAGAATTTGGAGATCCTTAGCTCCCTGTAGACTCAACTCTACATCCAATCTGTCTGGAAATCATCTCTGCTTTACTTTCAGTATATATCTAGAATTTGACCATAACTTAACACCTTCACTGCTATCACCTTAATCTAACTTTTGGCTATATTCCTGTAGCAGCATTTTTCATCATAATAGGGTTTGTCTGATAGAAGAGTTAGTTGATACTTTTCATAAACATAGTCCTGTTTTACACTCAGAGAGTTTTATTTAAAAATAAATATAATAATTCATTTAGAAAGTACTGCTTTATCTCATTTTCTTTATGTAATTATGAGTAAATTAAGAGTTTAGTAGGAAAAGGGCAGAAGCTTGTAGAAGTGTATTGTATACTAGGACAAGCATTTTGATTCAACCAGAATCATATGAGTATGTAAATCATAATTTAGTTTCTAATTAGGTTTTTTTCCCATGTAATACAACCTAATGTACTTAAACATTGGTTTGACTCTTAGGTGAATTTATATGAAATAAAGAATGTGATTTGTACCTGATATGTTTGAATTTCCTTTCAATGCCCAAAGAGAGAACAGTAGTTCTAATTGCCATAAATTCATTTCAGCAAGATATATACTCACATACAAGACTGTCTGTGGTATTGAGGGGGACAACAAAAACTTGAGCTACTGCTTATACCCTTTCTCTGGGAGCTTACAAGTAGAGGAAGAATCAGATGTACACATTAGTGTGGTATCTGGTGACTCAAAGACATAAGTACTACACAAAGGCATAGGTAACAGATGAACGAAGGTATCAGATGAACAAAGGTAAAAGCTGTTTACCAACAGAGCAAACAAAAGTTCTAGAAATGTAAAACTCTCTTTTGGGGAAGATGGGGGATAAATAAGTAAACAAGCCCAAATTTCTCGGCTTCCCAAGCAGTGCTTTATTGGTCACTGTTTTATCTGCTAGGAGATACCTCGGTTTTTTTTTTCCCTCCATTATCTGGCAGTTTTTTGGAGCCACATCTTTTGGGTAACCTAGTATAGTTGCGTCTGTATCAAACAAAATGTCTCTGTGTGTGACAATTCCTCTTCCCTGAAGTAAAAATGATTTTGAAGCCAAGTCAATGTGCTTGTCTGTGAAGCCGCCTTTCATCTGAATCCTTTCTTGATTGCTGATACAGCAAGAAGAATATATGTATCTAGTAAGAGTACAGCAAATTAGACAAATACTTACTATCCACATTTGGTTAAAACAATGCTTTATGTCATATTAATATATTTCACATAAGGTAAATATGTTTTAGCCCATATTTCCCCTTCTAAGACGTCAAGCTGAGAAGCAGTTGGGGGGAAGAAGGCTCCATTTGAGTTCAGGCTCAAGTCTTTATTTAGATGTTTTCCTTTGAGAACCCTGACAATTTTTGCCTGTTCTCTCCCAGTCAACTGGCTTAGAACCCCTCTCACCCTCTCATATGCTTTCATAGCACATGTCTTTGTTATTCTTCATGTTCTGTGACAAAATAATAGTTTTTCAGCAAATAATTACTGAATATTAACTGAAAAGAAATTTCCTGATTTTATTTTTTTCTTTACTGTATCTTTATGGTCCAATCAGAAATATTATTGTCACCTTTATTAAAATTGTATTTAGATGTATCATGTCCTGGATTGCTCAAGAATCTCCAAAAATAATGAAAACTCTTCTTTGGAACCAGAACTTGTGTACTCATCATATGGTGATTTCTGAAAGTCCCTTATAAATACTGACATGCACACACCATTTTGAAAAGTGTATTTCAGCATTTTGTACAATTCTCTTAATTCTGCATGCAATTTCTACCTTTCATATATTTTTCGCATAAGAAAGTAGTATGTAAAAAGTCAGTGAATATATGGGTCCTGTTTATTGTTACTTTCATTCGTCTTTAAAATTCATTCTTTTATGAAAGAGAAGTAGCAATTAAAATGGACAGAACTAATCAGAACACATGTCTGCATTTCTTCAGTAATATTTTAGAATTCTTAAAGGTGTCACTTGGATTGAAGGACTGCAGTGGGCATTCAAGTCTAAGTGCCTGAGATATGTTTGTAAGAAAAAAAAAGGAAAAATGAGTCAGTTTACAAGAATAAAATGCTATTCAACTTTAATTGAAGTGTGTGACTTAAGAACCTATGGGACAAGATATGAAGTACTGGTAGCAAGTACAATGCGAAATTCATATTACTTTTTGTCGTTAAGGTTGTTTATTATGCATTGCACTATGCCTAACTCAAGAAACCCAGAGAAGATAGAAGAGAAGTAGAGATAAGGAAGGTGAGAGGTGGCTAGATGGAGATGGGAAAAATACTTATAGATGTGAACACCAAATTATATGCAGAACCATTTAAACTGTTGAAGTTGACTTTATCATGTTCAAACACAGAAGTATGTAACACCAACAATTATTTAAGAAGACTGTGGTCTCTCTTTCTGTCATTTGTGTTGGACAGTTTGAATTAATAAATTAGCAGTTTCAAATGCAGTTTTCATTAATGCAGCATAGAATTATAAAATGACAGTTTAGAAATCACCTGACACAATCTGTTTGTGTAGATGAAGTATCTGATATCTTTCACAAAGATTGAACAGTAATATGAGAGGGATCCTGGATTACAAACTCTGTCACCAAATAATACCGGTGCTTGAAATATTCATTGAACTAAGTAAGGCACATACATTCCATCGGCATCTAGCCATAACTGTGAGAAGCTGTTTTAATTTCTACTTAATATAGGATTACTTTTTGTGTCCTAAGGTATTCTTAAATGAGTCACAAACAGATTTGGTGATTATCTGTTTTGCAAACTCAGCTATTTTACGTTTTTGCAGTATTTCACAGATCATTGACTATAGTGTTGCTAGCATTTCTTTGCTGTGGCCTGCTTGGATTTGGACTTCTTTTATTTCAGTTCCTCCGTACTCACAATAGACATCAAGAAGATTCAGTATCAGTAGGGTGAGCTGACATGTAATCAGTTTTACAAAATAATTAATATCTGGGCAGCTCATCTGACAGAGTTATTATGTATGGTGTTCTGCTCATATGAACAGCCACGGATTCCAAGGCCCACTTCAACAAAGCAGTTATGGATTATTGTTGGGATTGCTGTGCCCTGTATAACAATGAGATTTCCCTTACATTAAGAACATGGTATTTATTTATATCTACAAAAGGAATGCTGTTTCTCATTTTCTGGAGACATAAGATACTGAACACTTATAGTATACAACCTTTAGGTGATTAATTATGCTAAACTTAATGGTTACAAATACATTATGGTGCTTGTAAGCAAACAAAATATATGTACATATTTTTAAGTGCCCAGGAGGTATGGATAGTTTTTTTTTTAAAAAAAAGACAAAACTTAGAAATATTATTTGCCCTGAGATGGTTTGAACTGGCTAAATTATTTAAGCATTTTATTTTCTAAGTTGGTATACTTTGCTCCTTTTATAAATTTATCAATTTTACCTCACTTGAATTTTTATCTTAAGAAATATATTGATAATTGCTAAGGGAGCTCTAAATTCTTTGGTCATTTCTCTTCTTGATTTTTCTTTCTTGTTCACTAACAGGATTTTTACCCTTTGAGAAATATTTAATTTGGTGGGGTTTTTTTTGTACCATGACTTTATGCATGTGGTATAACAGAAAAGACACATAATAAACATGAACATTCTAATAATGACAAAATTGGGAGGACTGTCTTGAGTTCTATAGGTACTGTTACGGACTGAATTGTGTCCCTCACACCCTGCCTCAAAATTCATATGTTAAAGGTTGAACTCCCAGTGTGACTGTATTTGGACATGAGGTCATAAGGGGAAAATTAAGGTTAAATGAGGTCACAGAGTGAGACCCCAATCTGATAGGACTAGTGTAATTATAAGAAGAGGAAGAGACATCTGAAATATACACAAACAGAGGAAAGGACATGTGAGGACTCAGCAGAAAAGTGGCCATCTGCATGCCAAGAAGAGAGGTCTTACCAGAAAGAAACTCTGCCAATGCCTTGATCTTAGACTTTCAGCCTCCAGAACTATAAGACAAAAAATTTCTTTGGTTTAAGCCACCCAGTCTGTGGTATTGTGTTATGGTAGCCCAAGCAGAATACTGCATATTTTGGTACTGTGAATTGGTATTCTCCTGTAACAATCACATAAAAATGTAGAAACACTTTGGAATTAGGTAACGTATGGAAGCTGGAAGAGTTTTGGTGCATCTGTTAGAAAAAACCTAGATTAACTTGAAGGAGTCATTGGTAGGAATGTGGATGTTAAAGATGATTCTGGTGAAGTCTCAGATAGAAATGAGGACTGTGTTATGGGAAATTGGAAGAAGGTAGTCCTTGTTATAAAGTGGCAACAAAACAAAAGAAAAACCTTGGCTGAATTGTATTCTAGTGCTTTGTGGAAGGTAGAACTTGTGAGTGATGACCTTGAGTATTTAGCAGAGTAGATTTGTAAGCAAAATGTTGAAGATGTGGCCCACTTTCTCCTTACCACTTACAGTCACCTCAAAAGGAGAAAGATGAATTGTACAAGGAATTTTAAGCTAAAGGGAACCAGAAATTAAGATTCTGAAAATTCTCAGACTGTTTATATTGTATAATAAATATTGGAAAGCATGCTCTGGAGAGGACACTCAATGTATGGTTGGACAATCTTTCCATTCATAAAACTGTGATGGGATTATAGCAGCAGAGATACTGCCATTTTGGATTAAAGGAGACAAGACAGGACAAAATAAAGGAAGGCTTTCAGACTTCTGGGATTCTACAGAAAAGGACCACAGGCCTATCTGGCTATGAATATGCCTTATCAACTTCAACAAAAGATAAGGACCTGAAGATGATACAGAGATGCCTCCACAGGCCCAGAGCACACAGACTCACAGGGCTAAGGCTGTTTCTTCCTCAGTTTCAGAGTATAGGGCCATCTCTTCAGTTTTAGTGGTTGAATATTTGTATACTTGTGTCCATAGCCTTAGGGGCAAGGCTGCCACCCAGAGCCAAGGGAGCAGGCCTACCATCTCAGTGGGCCAAGAAAGCAAAGCCACTGTTATGGTGGGCCTGTATGTCAGACCATTAAGCCAGAAAGGATTATTACTATGCCTTAATAGCTAATGGAATTTGTCTTGCTACTTTATGAACTTGCTTGCGACCTGCCACCCCTTTCTTTGTTCTGATTTCTTCCTTTTGGAATGATTCCGAATGGCAACCCTATGCATGTGCCACCATTGTATCTGAGAAGCGTATACATTGCATGTTTTCAGTTTCACAGCTGGAGAGGAATTTTGCCTCATGATTAGTCATACCTTGAGTCTCATCCATACCTGATTTAGATGATATTTAGATGAGACTTTGGATTTGGAGTTAATGCTAACGTGAGTTAAGACTTTTGGGAGCTGTTGGGATGGAGTGAATGCTTTTTTGCATGTGAAGAGGACATGAATTTGGGGGTCCAGAGGGAGGAATGTTACAGATTGAATTGTGTCCTCTCCCCTAAATCCATATGTTGAAGTCCTAACCCCCAATTTGGAGATAAGGTTTTTAAGGAGGTAATTAATGTTAAATGAGGTCAAAAGGGTGGGGCTGTAACCCAGTAGGACTCCTGTCCCTAAAAGAAGAGGAGGAGACACCAGAAATACACATACACAGAGAAAAGGCCATGTGAGGACACAGCAAGAATGTGGCTGTCTGCAAGCCAAAATGAGAAGCCTCACCAGAAAACAACCCTGCCAGCATCTTAATTTTGAGTTTCCACCATTCAGAGCTTTGAGAAAATAAATTGATGTTGTTTAAGCCCCCCAGTCTGTGGTATTCTGTTATTGAAACCCAAGCAGACTAGTACATATATCATACTGACAAAGTATAACTTTTTTTACATTTAAATTTCGAAAGAAGGGTGTGAAAACTCAAGACAAAAGTAAACTTCTCCTTTTTTTGTTAATGAATGCCAATAACTTTGAGTAGATGGTATTGTTATTAGATGTCGAAATAATTAGTTTTTTAAATTCATAGACTATTTTTAGACTAGTCTGTTTATAGAAAAAATGAGTAGAAAGTTACAGAAAGTTCCCATTTGTTTCTGTGTGGAAAGTACAGAATACTTCCTCTTACCCTCCAGTTTCTCCTATCATTAATGTCTTGTATTAATGTGGTATACTTGTTACAATTGATCAATGAATATTAACTAAAATTAATAATTTACATTAGGATTCATTCTTGGAGTTGTATAGTTCCGTAGGTGTTAACAAATGTATAACATCATGTATCCACCATTACAATATCATACGGTATTTTTTCACTGCCCTAAAATTCTCCTACATTTCACCTGTTCATCCTTCTCCTCCCCCGCCAGATTCTTAGATGTTTATACAAAGTGATGAAACTGCTAGAAAGCACTAAAGTTGAAAATTGTCTGTCTTTACTATTCTGATAGAAAATATAGACTATTTTACAAAGGTCAATGCATGAAATACAAACATATTTTTTCTGTTGTCTAATGACTTTAAAGACTAATATGTCAGTGTTTAATTGGCTTATTTTTTTGCTATTGAATTTTAGAAGATTATTATATATTTTTATATTAGCACCTTATCTAAATGGTTTCAAAATATTTTTATCCCCTTCCATAAGTTGCCTTTTCACTCTATTGATTGTTTCCTTTGTGTGCAGAACTTTTTGGTTTAAAGTAGTCTTACTTGTCTATTTTTGGTTTTATTACCTGTCCATTTTGTGTCAAATTCAAGAAATCCTTGCCAAACCCAATGCCAAAAAACTCTATTTTCTTCCAGGAGTTTTACAGGTTCAGATCTTATCGTTTAAGTGTTTAATTCATTTCGAGTTGATTTTTGCATATGGTGTAAGATAGGGGTCCAATTTCATTTTTTTTTTTTTTTTTGCATGTGGGTGTCCAGTTTTCTCAGCATCATGTGTTGAAGAAACTGTCCTATTCCCCCACTGTGTTCTTGACACCTTTGTCAAAGATTGCTTGATCATATATGCCTGATTTTGAGATAGCAAACAAGCAATTAAAAATGGGTAATAGACTTGAATAGACATTTTTGCAAAGAAGACATATGGCCACTAATATATGAAAGTGTTCTTAATATCAGTAATCATCAGGGAAAGGCAGTTCAGAATTACAGTGAAATATTCCCTCCCATCTGTTAGGATGTTATCAAATAAACAAAATGTAAGTGTTGGCCAGGATGTAGAGAAATTTTGTACACATTTGATGGGAATATCGAATGGTGTAGTCACTGTTAAAAACAGTATGGAGTGGCCAGGCACGGTGGGTCATGCCTGTAATCCCAGCACTTTGGGAGGCCGAGGCTGGCGGATCATGAGGTCAGGAGTTCGAGACCAGCCTGACTAACACAGTGAAACCCCTTCTCTAGTACAAATACAAAAATTAGCCGGGCATGGTGGCGCATGCCTGTAATCCCAGCTACTCAGGAGGCTGAGGCAGGAGAATCGCTTGAACCCAGAAGGCGGAGGTTGCTGTGTGCACTCCAGCCTGGGCAGCAGAGTGAGACTCCATCTCAGAAAACAAACAAAAAACAGTATGGAGGTCTTCAGAAAATTAAAAATAGAACTATCACATAATCCAGCAATCCTATGTCTGATGTATATACAGAATAATTGAAATAACAATCTCAAAGAGATAACTGCATCCTCATGTTCATTTCAGGATTATTCAGAGTAGCCAAAATAAGGAGAGAAAAATCCAGGTGCCCATTGACAGATGAATGCTTGCAGGAAGTGTGGCATATATATATACAGTGAAACATTCAGGATCGAAAAAGAAAGAAATCCTACCATTTGTGACAACATGGATGAACCTAGAGAACATTATGCTAAGTGAAATGAGGCAGTCACGTAATGGCAAATACATTATTTTACTTATATGAGGTTATCTAAAATAGCCAAACTCATAGATGTAAGGAATAGAATTGTGACAGTCGGAATGGGGAAAGGAAATCGGTAGCTGTTGCTTAATGGGTATAAGGTTTTAGTTATGTAAGATGAATAAGTTCTACAGATCTGATATGCAATATATTACCTATAGTTAACAATACAGTATTATACACTTTAAAATATTTTGAGGATAGATTTCATTTTAAGTGTTCTTAACCAAAACCAAACCCTACAAAGGACAAGGAAATTTTTGGAAGTGATGGATATATCTAGTACCTTGATTGTGGTGGTAGAATCTTGGACATATACATATGTCTAAACTCATCAAAATGTATATATTAAATATATGCAATTTTTGTATACCATTTATATCTTAATAAAGTTTTTTTAATAAAAGAATTAACATCAGTCAATATAAAGGATAGCAAATCACAAAGTTACCTGTTTTGAGAGGTTCTCAGCTTTACATTAGATCTTTCTATCTTGGCCCATTCCCAGTTGCTTAGGATTTGGATTGTGAAAGTCTTCTTTAGCATTTAACCAGTTCTTTGGTAGTGACAAGGGCTGGTACTATTTATCCACATATAAATTTATCTGTGTTGTATATCACTTTAATAAAGAAAGATCAGCCTGGATTCATTTCCACACTTTCTTGTTCTCCAGTTTTTCCTTGGTAATGGATAAGTAATCCCCATATGGGCAATGGTGTGAAAACACATCTGTGATTTCTTGTCTCATTGCAAGGACTTGACTTTTACCTACCCTAAAACCTTGACTTTTTAACCAGGGCCCAATAATAAGAGTTGTGACTGTAGACACTGCCCCATATTGGGCATTCTTTACCTACTGTTATCAAACAGAGGCAAGCATAAGCTTATATTGATGAGAGGAAAAGAGGGAAAGGAAAAGAGACACACTTTAAAGTTACAAGTTTTAAAAGAAATTTTCATATTGAAATATACATATAGAAAAAGGAACAGATCACAAGTATACAGCAAATGACTTTTCACAAACTGAACATGTATTTATGTATGTAAAATAGCAGTACCCAGAGTAGGAAAGCTAATAGTATGTTAGAAATTAGTGTATTTCTAGTATCACAGAAGCTTATCAGGTATTATGTTGACTTATTTATAAATTTAACATTGTATCCCAGGAGTTTTTTTTGTTTTGTTTTTTTGTTTGTTTTTTTTTTTTTTTGAGTAGTACAGTTTCTCCTTCAAATAAGGAAAACTATATAGGAAAATATTTTCCATGATCTTATCCTCACCAGTTATCCTAGTGAGAAATGTACATATTGGGTGTAGAGTGTCTTCTGACTGATTAGTAATACTGAGAGTTATTTCATGTAAGTCCAAAAGTTGAATTTAAACATGTTTAAACCAAGCATATTTACTAATATAGGAAAAGTTTTATATACCAACTATATGAAAGTGATGTAGTGAAAATCATTTTAGTAAGTAGATAGTTATTAACCACCTCCTGTGTAGTTAGGAAATAAAGAAATACCATATCAAAGGGGTGTTGTGTGTGTGTGTGTAATGTAAGTTTTGTTTATTCATACATGTGTTCTCTCCAGTTCCTCAGCATCAGGGAACAAACTTGCTAACTGTTGTTATTTATGTGCAGTAAGTCCTCACTTAATGTCATTGATAAGTTCTTGGAAACTACAACTTTTATTGGAATTTAGTATAATGAAACCAATTTTACCATTGACTAATTGATGTAAATAAGAGTTAATTTCCTATGGCATATTTCTGGTCACAAAAACATCATCAGACTTTTAAGTAAAGACCAAAACACTTTTAATATTAAGTATTAAAGTAAATGTAAGCTATACAGACATTTAAGAAATCAAGACATTTAAGAAAATAAGATCAATATTCACCCAGTTATTCTAGTTCAGGGTTGCAGCTGGCAGAAACCTAATCTGTCAGCTCAGGGTGCAAGGTGGGAACCAGCCCTGGACAGGGCACCATTCCATCACAGGATGCACTCACACTGTCTCAGATTGGCACAATTAAGACATGCCAGTTAATCTAGTATGTACATCTTTGGGACATGGGAGAAAACTGCAGTGCCCACAGAAAACCTGCACAGATATGGGGAGAGTATGCAAACTCCACACAGACAGTGGCTCTGGTCAGGAGTTGATTATTTTTCTCATAATGTTACAATGGAAATTGACTTTCCTTTCCTCATCAATTTTATAACTAGGTGATATTGAATAAAACAATGTTATTCAAGGGCCTGCTGTATTTCTAACAAGATGGAAACACCTGTAACCTAAAAACCAAAAAATGAAGTCATATATTAACAGGAACTTAGTTTGTTTTTTGTTTTTTGTTTTTTTTTTTTTTTTCCCTCACTGTTTAACGCTTTGTGATGCTGTATCTCTTATTTACTAGCATTAGCTAGGAGTTGTGCTACAAATTTGGATAATAGGAAAAATAGTGAGCGTCATTGTATTCTCCCTGATTTTAATGGAATGATTTTAAAGTTTCACCATCAAGTAATATATAATTGCTAATGTTTTTGATAAATTCCCTTTCTCTCAGGTTAAGGAAATTTCCTTCTGTTGCTAGGGTGGTGGTTTTTGGTTTTGTTTTTCATTTCTGACTAAATGTTGAATTTCACCAAGAGTTTTATTTTTTGCAGTTTTTAAGGTGAGCATGTTTTTCTTTTAATCTTCCATTTCAGTATATTGAATAGTTTTTCACCCAATTTTGACCATTCTTGAATTCCTGAAAG
Organism: Theropithecus gelada; assembly: GCF_003255815.1. Classification (NCBI taxonomy): domain Eukaryota; kingdom Metazoa; phylum Chordata; class Mammalia; order Primates; family Cercopithecidae; genus Theropithecus; species Theropithecus gelada. The sequence goes on from NC_037673.1 coordinate 61,370,028, forward strand.
TAATCTTACTTGGTCAAAATGTATTATTATTTTAATTCATTGATGGATTCTATTGGCTAATATTTTATTTAGAATTTTAGCATCTATGTTTGTAAATAGATTGGTTTATTTTTTTCTCATACTCACCTTGTCTAGTTTTATATTTCCTTGTCTAATTAATATGTCAAAGTTATATTACTCTTATAGAATTATTTGGAGGATCTGTTTTTTCTTTTCTGTTTTCTGGACTACAGTTTATAGGTTATAAAGATTATTTCATAAAAGATTGGTAAAATTTGGCAGTTACAGCATTTATGCTTATATCCCCCTTCCAACTTGCTTTGGAGAAGATATCTGAGTTCTGTTTCAATATTAAAAATTGTTTTGTTTTATTCGTATTTTCTAACTTTAGGTTAATTTTAATTTATAATTTTGTCCACCTCAAGTTTAAATTTACGAATAACAAATAAAAAGGTCAGCAAAGACTAAAGACCCAGGAATGTGGAATTATTACTGTGCCAAATGCTGGTATTTTACCATAAAGTGTAGCAAATAGCAAAGGATAGACAAATAAATGCAACTTTGTTATGGAGATTATAATTCCAGTGCTTTGTATGATAAAAAATTTCAACTTAATCTGTTATAAATATGTTTCTCCATAGGGACTCATCTGTCATTCCTAAATATTTTGAAGAGTGTTATTGAGAAGTAAGATTTTCAAAAACAACATTTTTGAGACAGCTGTTTTGCATAAAGTAGCATTTTTCTAAATGTGGTTCATGCCCCTGGTGTCTGTGAGACCTTGTCAAAGAATCTGGTCAAAACTGTTTTCTTGGTAATATTAAGATGTCGTTTGCCTTTTTCACTGTGTTGACATTTGCACAAATAATACAAATGCAATAGTGGGTAAAACTGCGGGTCCCTTAGCAAAATCAAGGCAATGGTGACAATCTGTACTAGAAGTCATTTTATTCTTTACCACCATACAGATGCAAAAAACCTGTTTATTGAAGCAGTAAATAATATTTTATTAAATCTTTACTTTTAAGTACATCTTTTAAATGTTCTTTGTGGGAAAAAATGAGAAGAACCCATAGAGTACTTCTGCAGTCTACTGATGGCCGATGATGGTCTTGAGGAAAAACCCATGTTCAGTTGTTTTGGTTGAGAGTTGAACTAGGTACCTTTTCATGGCACATTATGTTTTACTTGAATGATTGGCAAACTGTGTATTCAGACATGGATATTTGGCAGTGTTATAAGTGATAAATTTGAACTTTATGCGAAGATTTATATACTAGAAACCCTGAATTAGAATCTCTTAGATTGTGGCCCACTGACTTGTATTTAAGTAAATTCAAGGGGTTCCTTATTCTGTATATTTGAGGAGATGACATTGAACCGAGATCTAAATGATGAGAAAGGAGCTAACCATGCAGAGACCCAGGAGAGGTGAGGAGGTCTAGACAAATGTTATCCAGTAGAAATACAATGCAAACCTTATCTATAAAGCCACACAAACAAGTACAAAGAAGCAAGTTAAATTAATTTTTAATACATTTTCCTTAACTTGGTATATTAGAAGTATTATTTCAACATGTACTTAAAAATATTGAGATATTTTACGTTCTTTTTTTCTATCAACACTTCAAAATCTGGACATCTCAATTTAGATAAGTCACATTTCAAGCACTCAATAAGCATGTCTGACTAGTAGCTACTGTGTAGAATAGCTCAGATCTATGAAGAGTGAACAGCCAGTACAAAGGCCCTGAAGGAGATTCGTAGAGAGATGTGCGTTGGCATTTGGAAATTGAAAATACTGGATTAGAGCTTTGGAACAAGACCAAAACAGATCTATGGATGTAAAAATCATTGATACAGAAGAATTATCGCACAGAGTGAGTATAGTTTTCAGTGTTTAAATGAAGACTTACAATAATCTCCTACAGGCTTTTTTTCTACTACATAATTGTACCCCAAGAAGGCATGGAAAAATTTCAGGGAGAAGAGGGCAGGTATCTCAGGGTTGGAGGGCACAGGCAGATGTGGAGTTTCTCCATACTTGATTTTGATATGACTCCTCCCTACAGTCCCTATCCTGGCTGTGGACCACTGGTTAAAAGGGAGATGAAGATAAAAGAGGCTAAGAAGGATATAGAGAGGAAAGAAGAATACTAAAGAAGTTAAGTGTGTTAGTGCTTCAACAATGAAGAAAGAGGAGGGCAGGACATTTGCAAATTAAGCAAATTTTTTTTTTTTTTTTTTTTTTTGAGAGAGTTTCACTCTTGTTGCCCAGGCTGGAGTGCAGTGGCACGATCTCGGCTCACTGCAACCTCTGTCTCCTGGGTTCAAGCAATTCTCCTGCCTCAGCCTCCCTAGTAGCTGGGACTACAAGGCGTGTGCCACCACACACGGCTAATTTTTTGTATTTTTAGTAGAGACGGAGTTTCACCATGTTGGCCAGGCTGGTCTCGAACTCCTGACCTCAGATGATCCACCTACCTCGGTCTCCCAAAGTGCTGGGATTACGGGTGTGAGCCACCATGCCTGGCCAAATTAAATGATTTTTGGTGATCATTGAGGTTGCAGTTAAAATGGAGTGGTCAGCTGGGCTAAGACGCATTCTGAAGATGGGTCAGTAGAGACAAAACTGCAGCTTATCTACTTGAAGGTCTGAACTAGAGGGGCTTGCTTTGCCCTCTCAGCCAGAGTTCTTTAAGTCCTACCTTTAAAGTTGATTACTGTCTGTCCATGTTCCCTCTCTTATAGTTGCATTTTACTTCATTGTTAATTGTATACACGTCTCTGTGTTCACCCTGACCATACTATAGATTCCCTTGGGGATTTTTTTTTTTTTTTTTAATGTCCATTTCTACCTCCATCCCCATCTCACAATCAGTAAAAATTTCTAGGAGTGGGACCTAGGCATCACTGTTTTTTTAAAGCTTCCCAAGCGATTCTGTGTGCTACAGTTGAAAAACTGCTGATCTGTAGCATAGTGAGCACCTCTGAGACAGAAAGTAAGTTTTACTCATTTTCGTGTTCCCAGAGTTTGACTCATTGTCTGGCACATAGGTAGCTTTCAGTAAGTGTTGGATGAATGAGAAATGAATGAACAAATGAAATGTGGCCAGGGAACTAGGCAGGCCCATGTGGGTAGCCTGATAAATTAATATTGCCTTTCTTTATAATGGATAATTACCAGACAAGTTATTTAACACCCTGTACCTATTTTGGAATTGTTAGATATTAGTGTGAAACTATTATCCCAGATTGGTTTAAATCAAAGTAGTGACATAAAATCTCAGGTGCAAAAATAGATTGCAAAATTGGTGGGGCTGTTCTCTGAGTCTTGCTTGATTATATACCAGAGGTAGTATATAGTTAACTGTACCAATAAGTACAATATAATGGAGACTGTTGCTTTCAGGATAAAGGATTTTTGCTATCAATTTAAAGTAGACACTTCCAACCTTCACAGAATTAACAACACGGTAAATGTTATTTTTAAAATTTAATGGTATGACTATTCAAAACATCCTGCTTATAAGAATATTTAGTTCTTTGTCATGACTTTTTAAAACCGCTATAGGCCAGATGCAGTGGTTCACGCCTGTAATCTCAGGACTTTAGGAGGCTGAGGCAGGGGGATTGCTTGGAAAGCCAGGAATTTGATACCAGCCTGTGCTACCAAGCAAGACCCTGTCTCTACAGAAAGTAAAAATAAATAAATAAATAAATAAAAAATTAGCCAAGCGTGGTGGTGCACTCCTGTAGTCCCTGGTACTCAGGAGACTGAGGCAAGAGGATTGCTTGAGCCCAGGAGTTCGAGTCTATAGTGAGCTATGATTGTGCCATGGTACCACAGCCTGGGTTACAAGAGTGAGACCCTGTCTAAAAACAAACAAACAAAAAAACTCCTGCAGTAACTTATTGAATTGACTCTACAGATTGTGTTTACCACTTTTAGTGAGAGTCAAGTGAAAAGCAGTAGATATAAAACTTTTTGCACAAAGAAAATAACCTGGTAAGTCACTAACATAATGTATCATCATAATTAATTGGAATTTTCAATCTCAGATGTAATGTATAGAATACCCCAAACCTAAGACCTGATAACTAGTAGGTACCTTAATAAATGATAGTTCACTGCTTTATGCTCCACTTGTAGCTAATGCTGTGCTAAGGATTTAGAGAGTCCAGTTTGTCTGACAGTTTAACAGTCTAAAAATGCATTATTGTTTCCACAGATGAAAAGAAGCAAAGAATTGATAACTAAAAATCATAGTCAAGAGGAAACAAGTATTCTTCGTTGTTGGAAATGTAGAAAATGTATAGCAAGCTCTGGTTGTTTTATGGAGTATCTTGAGAATCAAGTGATTAAGGTGAGTATTGGTAACTTCAGTCTTTGTTTCCTGGTAGAGGAGTGCTGTGGCTTATCCACACACATGCATACTTATTCTTCTCTACCTTATTAAGAATATTTATAGTTCTTTGTCATGACTCTTTGACTCTTACCTTATTTCACCTGACCCACTGAAAACATTCTAAAGTGGTATTCAAAAAGCATCCCCCTTCCACAGGTAAAATTAATTTTGCCTTTAATTACTAATGTTAATATGACATCAGTGTTTTAAGTGCAATGTTATAGGCATAAGCTGAAGATAATAGTCAATGGTTTTTATTACCACTATGAGTGAGCCTCAGTAATCACTGCACAACTAAATTCAGATTCCTAGTAAGAATTGGAAACTTGTTGTATAGGTTTTTTTTTTTTTTTTTTTTGTATTCACTATGGGCCTAGAAGAGAAAGTTCATGTATAATATAAAAGTAACCCATAGGAAAACCTGAATAATATTCAAGTGTATGTTTGTTCATCCTGGTAAAAAATGAGTGTTTTTAAACAACAAAAATAAAAATTCCTTCACTTCTCTAAGAGTAGTATCAAAGAGGCATGAACTAGAAAGTAATTAATTAATGGAGTTTGGAGGGAATTCTGAATTTAACAGAGAGTGACTGTAATCACCTGTCATTGTTTTCTTCTGCTTTTTTGAGAGACATACTCAGCTTTTGGTTTTTGTTTGTTTCATTGTTTTACCTCAGTTATATTTGTTAATGATGGTTTCCCTTCTACTTTAACAAATTAGCCAGTCTAAACTGATAATAGTAGATAACTTTGATTGGATACTTACTACGTGCCAAATACTTATTTTTTTGAGATGGAGTCTTGCTCTGTCGCCCAGGCTGGAGTGCAATGGCGCGATCTTTACTCACTGCAACCTCCACCTCCCAGGTTCAAGTGATTCTCCTGCCTCAGCCTCCCAAGTAGCTGGGATTATAGGCTCCTGCCACCATGCCTGGCTAATTTTTGTATTTTTTAGTAGAGATGGGCTTTCACCATGTTGGTCAGGCTGGTCTCGAACCAAATACTTTTTAATGACTTGAAATAACATTTTAATTGGGAAAAAATACAAAACTTTTTATGCTAAGAGTATTTTGGTGTATATAACTTATATGTAATACAAAAATTAAATGCACAGCTTGATAAGTTTTATCAGCCTTGCCATGAATCAGATCAAGATATGCATTTGCATCACCTGAGGAATTTTTGTCCTGCCCTTCTGCAGGCAGTGGTCTCCTCACTGACATCTTTCACCATAGTCTAGGTTTGCTTGTTCTTTACATTCCTTCAAATGGAATAATACAGCATGCACTCTTTTGTGCCTGACTTATTTTTGTCAGCGTAGTGTTTTAGAGATTTATGTTTTGCATGTGTCAGTAGTGTGTTCCTTTTTTCTCCTGAGCCGTGTGCCACCTATGAATATACCACAGTTTATCAATTTTTTTCTGCCCAAGGACATTGGCATTCATTCCGGTTTTAAGTTATGAATAAAACTGCTATCAAAATTTTTATAATTTTTGTGATCATGTTTTATTGTTTCCTTTTAATATATGCATAGGAATAGATTTTTGGGGTCATGGGGGTAGATATAGTTTAATTTCTTAAGAAATTATTAGTAGTTTTTCAAAGTTTATGTTCACTTCTGGTGGCAACAGATGAGAATTCCAGTTACATCTTTGCCAATACTTAATATTTTCTGTCTTTATAATTTTAGCCATTCTGATAGATGTATAGTGGTATATATCATTATAGCTTTAATTTTCATTTCCTTGGTGACTAATGATGTAGAGTACTTTTTTATGTACTTGCTGGTTATGAACTGTTTTAAATGCTTTTTAAATATTTTTCATTCCTTACAGTAACTCTTTGAGGAAGATAACCTATCATCTCCATTTGCTAGATAAGGAAACTGAGGCACAGAAGATTAGGTAATTTGCCCAGGTTCACACTGCTACTAAGAAGTGCAGCTGCAATTGGACTGGGCAGTGAGGCTCCAGAGCCTGTGCTCATAACCTCCACACTCTCTTTGCTGCGTTTGCTCTTCCTTCAGGATAGCATACAATGTCACTTCTCACTAGAGTGGCTGATCCTATTATTTAGCTGGAGAACTCCCACTTATTCATTCATTAAAACATACTTAATGAGCAAGAACAGTTCAAGCACTGCTGTAGGATGTATTGGAATGGATAGTGGAAGAGTGGTACAGAGTTGAAAAAATATACTCTGGTCCTTAGGATCTCTAAAGTCTTGTTGAAAATAGGCCAACCAGTATAGCCTGATTTGAGGAGTACTCTAAAAGAGGAATGCAAACAAAATTCTGCCTGGGCTGGTCACAGAAGACTTCGCAGAAAAGGTAATATGTGAACATATATATGTTTGTTTCTTACAGATTTTAAAGTATACTTTGTAGACCATAAAATTCACCCATTGTTAGATAACAACTTCATGATTTTTAGTTGTGCAACCACCACTATATTACAATTTTGAGCTATTTTCATTACCCCATAAAGTTTCCTCAGGCCTCTTTGTCCTGCTCCCATCCCCAGGCAGCTTACCAATCTTATTTCTGTCTCTGTAGATTTATATGTAAAATAAAATGTATAAACATAATAAAATATGTAAACCATGGAAAATACCTTATAAAATAAAAATACATTCATTTATATAAAATTGCATATGTAATTTTAAAATATGTAAAAATTATATACTATATTATATAAAATACACACAAATTATTTTAAAATGAAGAAATAATTCAATATCATGGTTAAGTCTTAGCAGAAGGAGTAGTATAAGCAGTGACTCTGAGGGGGGCTTCTAAAGTAATGTTAATGTTAAATTTCTTAATTTTGGTAGTGGGCATATTGGCATTTTCTTTAAGTTCCCTTTAAACATATTTTATATTTTATAAATCTGTATACATTATCAAAATATTAAAAATGAACATGAAAGGATCCTTTAAAGGAAACCACAGAACAAATTATTAGAACCTCAAAGTAATTTTATCAGTACTGTGCTGAAAGGTTGCTAAATTTATCACCTATTAAAGTAACTATACAGTTAAAAATAAGCCATATATGTAATAAGTGTTTTGTTTCTGAATTTTCTGTAAATGAAATGACACTATGATTATTCTGGAAATTGCTGTTTTTACTCAGTATTACCATATCGAGTGTAGATTTAGTTCATTTCCACTTCTGTATAGTATTCCAGTATAGTATTCCAGTATATTAATATATCTCAAACTTCATAATTCATTTTGTTGATAGTCATTTGACTTACATCTATTTGTCTTGCTCTTATAATCAGTGCTGCTGTGAACTTTCTTATGCATATCTTTGCACACATGGGCATGAGTATTACTCTAAATGGAGTTCCAGCATCATAGGGTATGTGCATGTTCAACTTTACTGGACAATGCTGTTTTCAAATGACAGTCTCACCAGCAATAGTTCAGCATTGTTGTGATTTTACATCTTCACCAAAATTTAACATCTCATTCTCAGAGGTCAAGTGTGTTTTCTGCAAAATGTCTTCTTTTCTTGCCTGTTTTTCTATTAGGATGTTTTGTTTTTGATATTTGGAGATTCTGTGTTCTAAATACTAATCTCTTTTTGGTTATTGTGTTGAAACTATTTTTTCCAGTTTATGTAACTTATATTTCATTCTTGTGGTGTCTTTGTTGAACAGACATTCATAATTTATGAATGTATTAGTTCTGTCCTTTGTGTGTTGTACTGTTTAAGAAAATCTCTATCGTGAGGGGAAGATGTTTTTTCCTCTCCTTCTACTGAATATCAAAGTTGAGATAGGCAAGTTTCTTTGTGTGCCCTTCTGAGAAACAGGTTTCTCGTTTACCCTCATACTGAGGTTATAACCAGCTTTATGTAGGAAGTTTCTCTGTAGGTTCTTTCCATCCCAAGGGAGCCCATGGCTTTATCTCCTGTATTCCACATGCAGACATGAAATGGCTCTCAGAACAACATAGAGGATAAGGAAACTGGGGAAACATCATCAATAGCTGTTGACTCCGGGACCACACTTCTTTAGCCCTGACCATTGACAGGAAATTTTTTGTAATGTTGAGCGGATGTATCAGATGTGTCAAAGTTAGGTTGGTATGGAATTTGAACTGTAAGGGAAACTGGGACATTTGAGCTTTAGTTATCTAGCCACTGGCATGCAGTAAGACATGAGAAAGGGAATTTAGAATGGAGTTTCCAGACAATCTACAGTGCCCACAAGGAGAAAAGGGGACTTCAACCTTGCCTTCAGGCCTGAGATAGATGAAATGTGGGCAAAAAACAAAAACAAAATAACAACAATAAAGACCCTAAAGATGTAGAAATAAAATAACAGAAATGGTCTCCATTTGTGCAATCTGTGTTAGGGAGTGACGTCCTTAGTTTTAGTTAGTTTTGTTGGTTTTGGACATGTGAAGTTTATATGGCCTGTAGAATATTCTTAGGAAGCTGCTGGGTTATGTGGATATGGGATTCAGAAGAGAGATCTGAACTAAAACTGTGGATCATCAGCATGTAAATTTTAGGTAAAGCTGTGAGAGTAGATGAGATTACCATGCAGTGTATGAATGGAGTGAGAGATAAGTAGTTCCTATCATATAGGAACATTTATAGGATAGACAAAAAGAGAAGCTCTCACAAAGGAGAAAAGAATGAAAAAATAGAACTGAAAATTAGGATACAATATTATGGAAGTCAAGGGACAAACATTTTCTAGAAAAAAAAGTGTTGATTATTCATGTTAAATGTTAAATGAGATCTAAAAGATCAGACATTGCCTTCAGTGTGCAGACTGTATACTGCACAATTCTAGGGGGAGCTAGTTTGTGAAAGGTTTGCTCTGGATTTGTGCAGAGTTAGCATACAAACTGTATATCCGTATGTAAAGACCCTAAATGAGAGTTAGAAGTGTCCATTGGTTTTAAAAGAAATCATTGGTCAACATTCATTGTAGTTGTGAGACTTTTAGGGACAGTTACCAAATTCCACTGGGTTCAGGTAATTGGGAGCTGAGGGATAGTAAAACACTTAACAATAAAACACTTTAATTATTAGGTCATGACTTCTTCTGTCACCAGGCTATGAAGTATTTCATCTGTATAACACCATTGCCAATGGATTGGCTGACATGAATAGGACTGATGAATGTTGAATTGATTATTGGAGTATATACCTCCTCCCTCATGTCTTTTGGTTAGAAAATTTGCTTGTTTTCTCTCTGGCTTTATTATTCTGGTGGTAATTTTCCTTCAATGGCTGTAATATTGAAAGAAATATTTTTATTGCTTACTACATTTTTAATACTTTGTGTTCCCTTTTCTTAGTGACAGTATTTGTTCCATGCTAGTCTTACCACATGCTATGCTATGGACTGAATTGTGTGCCCTCCAAGTGCATGTTTTAAAGGTGCAGTGTTACTGTATCTGAAGATAGGGTCTTTAGGAGTTAATCAAGGTTAAATGAGAGCATAAAGATGGGGCCTAATCCAATAGGACTGTGGCTCTATAAAAGGAAGAAAAGAGAAAGAGATCCTGTGAGGACACAGTGAGTAATCAGCCACCTGCAAGCGAGAAAGAGAGCCCTCGCCAGAGCCAGAACATGCTGGTACCCTGATCTCAAACCTTCAACGTCTAGAACTGAGAGAAAATAAATTGCTATTGTTTAAGTCATTCAGTCTCTGGTATTTTGTGATGGCATCCCAAGCAGACTGAGACTGCACAGGTCCTGTAATAGGAACTGGAAATTCAAAGATGAGCAGAAGAGAAATGGTATGTCCTTGGGAAGGTTTCAGGATTTATCATTTAATTTTCTATTAATATTATAACATTTATAAATATATTCTAATTATAGTATAATTAATCATATTAAAAGTTTGATATTTATAACTTAATATTGAAATAATTTAATATTTGTAATATTGACCAGTTATATAAATATCAAATATTGATTATACATATAGATATAAATTATTAGCTGTTTCAGTGGCAAAAAGGAAAAGTATAGGAAGCCATAAGAGTAGGATATAGATAGGGTGCTGGACCTAACTGTAAGGTTTTTCTGAGGAAGTGACTTGTGTGGAGATATGATGGATAAGTGAGGACAGTACAGGTGGGAGAACATTCCAAGATTCAGGACCAGCATGTTCAAAGGCCCTGTGGTGGATCCCCAGTTTACTAAAAGAGATTGCCATGATTGGAGTTCAGAGATGAAGAGGAAGTTTGGCAAGATCTGAGAGTAGAAAGTTGGGTACTGTTCAAATCATGTATGGTCTTGTAAGTCAAAGATTTTGATCTTTATCCTAGGAGCTGGGAAGTTAATGAGAGGAAGTAACATAACTTTTGAATTTTGAGATTAGTTTGGTAATAGTGTGAAGAGTGAATTAGAAAGGTACCAAGAATTGAGGGAGGGAGCCTGTTTGCTTTTTGGGTGAGGTTTTCATTTTTTTCAATTCATCGTGACCTTTTGATTGTAAAAAGTTTTTAACCCTTAAAGTACCTTCTCAAAGTACAAATAGACAAACTAGGCAGTCCAATAGAATTTTGGTTCCTTTACATTTGTGACACTTTAGACAATTAATAATGTTAATTTAAATAACATTTTGATTACATAATCTTTTTTTGAGACGGAGTCTCGCTCTGTCACCCAGGGAGTACAGTGGCACAATCTCGGCTCACTGCAAGCTCCACCTCCGGGGTTCACGCCATTCTCCTGCCTCAGCCTCCCTGAGTAGCTGGAACTACAGGTGCCCACCACCACGCCCGACTAATTTTTTTTGTATTTTTAGTAGAGACAGGATTTCACTTGTGTTAGCCAGAATGGTCTTGATCTCCTGACCTCGTGATCCGCCCACCTCGGCCTCCCAAAGTGCTGGGATTACAGACGTGAGCCACCGCGCTCGGCCTCGTTACATAATCTTTTCCCTGTGGTGTTAGCTGTGGTAGTCAAGTAATATAGTTGGTTCGCATTTAAAGAATTAGCTGAGGGAATGTTACTGCTTACATTGGAAATGCCAAGGGTTAAACATCTTCCAAAATTTTATATAATATTACCAACTTTTTGCATGTAACTTGTTACACTTAATTAAAAATATTAAAGATCACATAATGATAAAAAATAAGGCATCAAATTTGTAATTTTAAAATTAAGTGATATTTTTCTGTTATAGCAACTGAGAATATTCCCAACACTTAAAGAAAAAATTAAAATAACAATACATTGGCTCCCTTTGCTGCTTGAACAAATTATTTCATTTACAAATATAATTTTGTCAACATTTTTCTGACATTATTATGTGAAATTGCTATTATTTTCTCCTCCTTTTCCTTCCTCCTTCCTTCGTGTGGGAAATTTGAGACATAAAGAAAATCTGTCTGGTAATTTTTTTTAAATCCTAGTGAAACAGTTCTAATTTTCAGTCAAATTTTTCCTGAGGAGATAACTTGTTGTGCTAATACTTTGATGGCTTTAAATTCCTTAAATTGGGTTGCCTCCAGTTTCATCATTCATCTTAAAATATGTCCATCAAAAGTGGTTTTATCATTTATATATTTGTGTGCTTTTACAAAATTAACTGACTTAAAACTTAGAAGCAATGGTACATCCTCTTTACTTGTAGAATTATATTGGAAATAAATATTACAAATAAAAAATACATATTTTCTTAGACTGTGTTGGTAAATACAGGTGAAAGTAGTTGGCAGTTTCATTTATAATTGAGGTGTCTGTGTTTACCCTGGTCCATATGTAAAGTTTTCAGAAAATGAAACAATGCTATAAATTCAACCCAGCTTTTTATGCTTTCCTACCTGTATCAATTGCTATTTCTCTTTTTTTGGTTGTGAGGAGATGAAAGTATACTTTAAATTTTAGCTATTTAAAAGAAACAAATATATGCTGTTTTATATTATTTTTTCTCAAATGAAGGAGGGTGGGTTGAGGGGTACAAAAGCAGAATCAGCTGTGGAATTTTTTCTAAACATACCTCTCCCTACATAAATTTATTTTAGTTAATTTAAAAATAAGATATGCTTCAGTTTTAGTTTTATAAGCTTAGAGAAGAATAGCAGTATCATGCCTTAAAACATACACAGGCTGGAGATATAAGAAAGTTTATTGCCCTAAAAACTATAGTATTTTATATGGCATAAGAGGCAATGTGGAAGCTTGGGATCTCTTATTTCAGTGTTGTTCTCTGTAAGACAGTAAAAACTCTTAAGACAGTGCCTGTGCATAGTGAGCACAATATAAATATTTGTTATTTAGTGAAAATAAGAAGAATAAGTACATTGGGCAACAGAGTGAGAGACTATCTCAAAAAAAAAAAAAAACTTCCACCTACAACTGTGACTCCAGTGTTTATTCTCATAGGAATATGCATAGAGCATTTCCGAAATTTATAGTGGGTAGTGGTTTTTTAGTGTTATGATCAATACTGTGTGATTAAAAAATGATAAATTTATATGATTAAATGAAATAATGAAATGTACATAGTAAAATAAGACATAGAACAGTGAAATATTAAAACATTAATACAAATAATAGAAGTACCTTTATGCAACACAATCCCTGGCATATTAATAAGTATGTCTCTACTTGCTTTGTGTGGTCAACACTGTATTTAGTAATCACTGAATAAATATTGATAGATTGAGTGCCATTAACTATTTTGACATTGATAATCTGTTGTTCTTTCTACCAGTGTAGAAATTTCCTCCCTGCCTCTGTCGCTCCCACCCTTCTTTCCTTCCTCTGTATGTAGACATAATCTTGAAAAGTCAGAGCAAAATTCTGGATCTGATAATGAAAAGGTTACTTCGTTTGCCAATTTCAGTTTGTATTCTCTATAAGATTGTTTTAAAGAATTCATTAGAGTTATACTAATCTTCATAACTGTCAGCTCCTAATGAAAGGAGCTAGTGTGTATGAATATCGATGTTTCGCAAAATTAATTCTACTTTTTCAAAAACTTATCCATACCTTTATTTTGTTTCTGGGGCAAAATAGATAAAGCTATACTGTTTAGTTTTATTGAGTCACTTCCAATATGTTTCCCAATGTTCTTTAAAAATTTTATATATGAGTTGGAGAGAAACGCTAGTCATGACTGAACTGTTATTGTAAATAAATCGCTATTAGAACTTAGAAAAGGCAGATGACAGAAGCACGCAAAATCGAACACTAAAAAATGATGTCTGTGGGTTCTTAACTTTAGTGTATATGAAAATCATAAGTAGGAATTTATTTATAGACACTCTTAGGTGTAGCCCACAAGTATAAATTTTTAGTAAGTAACCCAACTCACGTCTAATACTAGTGATCTAAGGACCATATTTTTTGAAATACTCCTCTAAGGTGGCTCTTCACAGAGTTCATGATCTTGATGCAGGCTTTTTTCTTCAGTGCTAGTCAAAAGAGAACCTTTAACTTACCAGAGTGTTGATATTCTCTCTCAAACTCTCTGTAGAAATTGGCATCCACAGATTTCTTAGAATAATTAAAGTTTGGAACCCTAGGATTATCAATGATTGAAGATGCCAGAATTTCTCTTTTGAGGGGGAAAATCTGATAACATCAGTTTATATTTGTATTATGTTGTGGGTTTATGAAAAAATCATTCTAGGGTGTTTGTTTTCATGCAGTTTGCTTGCTGCTGAACAGTGGAGATAGAATGTGACTTTTAAATTTCTCTTCTCATGCTAAAATTGAAGAATTTACCTCTCAAAAGGTAATATGCTTATCCATATACAGACTTGCACTGAAGTACACCTCTTCCCACCCAGTTTATTAGATGAATTGGTAAACTTACTTAGAGGGCCAATTTCAAATGAAGTTTTGAAGATACCTTTATCCTAGTGTAGGGGATGGCACTGTTATACAACTAACAGTTTCATATGCCCACTGTGTAGTAACAGACAAATACACTGAGTAGCAGGATTTGCAGCAGGGAAAGAATGTCATGATTGCAAGGTGTCCAGTGAGGAGATGGGAAGAGACCCTCAAATCCTTCATCTCCCTGAGGAGTTCTGGGCTGGGATTTTTAAGGAGACCATGGAGAGTGAGGAACTGGAAAATTGGGGTGGCTGATTGGTTGGGGAATGAGGGATGAAATCATCAGGATGTGGAAACTACATTCTTTGGTGAGTCAACTTCTGGTGGTATCCTTCATTCAGAGCAGCTGGCATCAATGGGATTTTTCAGTCCAGCTGGTGTTAATAGTTTCATTGGTATTCAGGACCTAGAGGAATATCTCAAAGGGAAACTTTGAGTTTCATAATGTTGAAGTTGTTACCTATAGAGCAGTTAAGGGAAACGGTAATCTAGGATTTGTGGGATTTGGGGCAATAGGCACCAAATAGCCATGAGGAAGCAGGTCAGAGAGCAAGAAGACCTGGGGATTAATGCTCAATGTGCTGCAAGCTTGGCTTATTTTTGTTTGTCCCCTTGTTCTTCCTTGGTTAATTTATAAAGTTTATAAGGACAGTTTTAGCATCTCTCATATAAGAGTCTTACGACATACTTTATGCGAGGTCAGAAAATCCCTCCTAGGTTATTGACCTGCTTCAGGGGAAAAGGGCAGGGGAAAGGTTAGTAAGACCTTCCTGCCTCTGCTGTTTTTCAGTATGCCAAGGAGGCCTATTTTGGGGTAGTGTGTCCTGAATCCCATCATTCTACTCCCCATCTTTCTGCACATTCATCTAGCATCTTGATAGAGAATGTGGCAACTTTATTCTGTCATTAGTAGAATTCAGATAGAATAGAGATTTGGGGCTGGAGAAAGTTGCCATGAAAGACACTATTTTGTCTCACATGCAGAAAAAGGCACTAGATGTGTTCATTCAGTAACTGACTGCTAAATTGTAAATTTCATTGATGACCTCAGTGAGATGGAAGGGCTTTGTCTTAAATCACGGGTAGTTATTCTCTGAAGAAATTTTAAAAAGATCTTTTTTGTGGGCTTGTTTTTTTATTATGGGAGTTAGGAAGGGAAGGCAGTGTATATTTGCTTTATAACTAAAATAGACTGTATTTTTGAGTTTTACTTAAATATGAAACCTGTGAAATAAATTCTGAACTGGTAATTAGTAATATCATTTATTTTTATTTAACAGGATACAGATGATTCAGTTGATGCTCAAAATATTTGCCATGTGTGGCACATGAATATAGAAGCCCTCCCAGAATGGATAAACTGCCTGATCCAAAAAGTAAGTTCTTAGTTTCTGAGTAAAATTAAGAATATACAACCTTCAGAATGTTTTTGTCCTCCTTTTAGAGCTGTTTTTCTTAGATGCATTGCTTGGCCAACCTCTTACTGTTCCTCACTCCCATTACCCCTCTTCACACTTCTTTTCTCCTTTCTCTGCTTTATATACCTATCTGTATTTTACACACACATATACACACATATAATATGTTACTTATACAGAAGCATATGTATGACATAAATATATATATTATACCTGCACATATACATATTTACCTACATACACATATAGCTTATTTAACTTGTTAATTGCCTAGCTCCCACCCTAGAATATAAGCACCATGAAGTCAGGGACTTTATATTTTTATTCATTTGTATTTCCCAGCACCAAGAATAGGTCCTGTTCAATAAATGGAATATTCTGTATGTGTTATTCATATCTATATATATACACATAAATGCACAAACATACAAAATAAATAGGATAATTAATGACCTTCACTGGTATAATCAAATTGAAAATTCTACACTTTAAAGGATCCTTAATGAAACATTATAAGAGCGAGAACTGACCTTGTATGTATAGTTATTTTTTACAATTCAAAACTCCTGTCTTAGAAAATTATAAGTAGTAGGACTTTGGAAATATATAATTACATTTCTCCACTGAGCAGCTTAATTTTTTGTTAAAAAATAACATTTGATATCCCTTCTCACACTGTAACAATTTTCTAGGAGAATGCCAGTGCACTGTTTATAAGTGTCTTGAACTTAAAATATATTAGGACACTGCAGATATTTCACTATCTCAGTTGAAAAGATAATTTTAAGACAGTTCATTATTAATTTCCAATCTAAGCATAGAAAATGCACTGTCTGATGTATGCAATCAATATCTTTTGGTTGTATGTAAAAAGCCAGGAAGAGCTTTATTCTCTTGATTGGGTAACGTTCCCTCCCACAGTGCTTGGTATGCAAGAAGTGTATCAAAACAGACACTTTTCTGTGAGATTTTACTTGCAAATTAAGCTCTGTCCACTGATTCGCTTCCTGGTTCCATAGCATATTTTTCTTTAGTTCACACTGTATCCATATTTAACCTATTGTTCAAGAGACTCTCATTTAGAATTCTTAGGAATATTGTTTGCTTGGGCATGATTTGCAATGTGTTATTCTAAAACTTTGGCGCTGCTTATCTTTATTTATTGGAAGGCTTGTTTTATTTGCTGTTCAGTCTACTAATCAGAAAACAGAAAGCTAGCCTTTCTGTGGCATAGAAAACTTTCATGTGGCTGGCTGTAAAGAAGAAAAAATTCTCTTCGGTTTCTTTATAATGAAAGCACTGTCTTTATTTTTCTTTGTTACCTGTAGGCCCAGTGGACAGTTGGAAAACTGAATTGCCCTTTCTGTGGGGCCCGTTTAGGGGGCTTTAATTTTGTCAGCACTCCAAAATGTTCCTGTGGCCAGCTTGCAGCTGTACATCTCTCCAAGAGCCGGACCGATTATCAGCCAGCACAGGCAGGCGGACTAATGAGACCATCACTGAAATACTTGTCACATCCTAGAGTTCAGTCAGGTTGTGACAAGGAAGCTCTGCTGACAGGTGGTGGCTCTAAAAACAGAAATCACAGGCTTTTAAACATGGCCCGAAATAATAATGACCCTGGAAGATTAACAGAAGCACTCTGCCTGGAGGTGCGATCAACATATTTTGAGATGAAGAATGAAAAACTGCTCTCCAAAGCATCAGAACCAAAATACCAGCTTTTTGTTCCCCAGCTTGTGACTGGCAGATGCACTACAAGAGCTTTTCATAGAAAATCACATAGTCTGGATCTGAACATCAGTGAGAAACTGACTTTATTACCCACTTTATATGAAATACATAGTAAGACTACTGCCTATTCCAGACTAAATGAAACGCAGCCTATTGACCTTTCAGGCTTGCCTTTACAATCTAGTAAAAATAGCTGTTCCTTTCAGAATCCATCCAGTTTTGATCCTAGTATGCTGCTGCAAAGATTTTCAGTGGCCCCCCATGAGACCCAGACACAAAGAGGAGGAGAATTTCAATGTGGTCTAGAAGCTTCTTCAGTGTACTCTGACCATACTAATACTAACAATCTGACTTTCCTGATGGACCTGCCCTCAACTGGCAGGAGCATGCTGGAGGCCTCAGACCAGGAAGAGCACCTCTCCCCTCTGGACTTCCTGCACTCAGCCAGTTTTTCATTGGGCAGCATTAATCAGAGGCTCAATAAGAGAGAAAGGAGCAAGTTGAAGAATCTAAGAAGGAAACAACGAAGGCGTGAAAGATGGCTACAGAAACAGGTAATATTTTTCAAAAGAGTTTACTAAAAAATCTGTATTATAAATACTGGAGTTTGGGGAGTGGAGCTAACTTTCAACATCTGTATAATAAAAACTTGGTTTTAATAATTCTGGAAATGCTATTTCTAAGTGCACTCAATAATCATGCAGCTGTATTGTAATTGGCATGTATAACCTAGTCTCTATGCTTCATGCATGTTTAGAAAAAAACCTTTTTCCAATTCTGGTAATATTTTAGAGGGATATTAATCTCTAATTAACACTGGATTGTTTTTTACTATATTTTAAATGTTTTACATGTTAGGATTGTTTTGCAGTGGTTTTATTTTGGGTTAAAAATGTTTTTTTTTTTTTTATTTTGGGTTGAAAAAATGTTTCTCTAAGTAAATTCAATCAGGTGACAAAGTCATTCACTTTTCATCACTTTATAATAGGTTAAGTGGGTATTTCAAGGAGCCTTAATCATGGGCTCACACGATCTAATTATGATTAACTGTGCTAAATTGTGAAAATTATCTAAAGGGTAGTTTACCCTTACTGTAATTTTGTAGGAGACTATGCTTCTCTATGATTTGATCTACTTCAGTGCCCATAGTAATATGCTCCAGAGTAGGATGTGTGAAGGAACTGAACAGTAAATGTTAGGTGCTGTGGAAAGAAAGCAATTAAAGCCAATGGATGAGATGCTCATGAACATTTGAAAGTTCGAACCAATATGTTTCTGAATAAACTTTTTTTTTTGCAAACTGACTTTATTATCTACTTATTTATAATAGTGTCCTTATTAATCTGTGTTGTATATTAACAGAACTAAAATATAGAAAGCTGCAACTTGATATATTAGTTTTTTCTTTTAAAAATTGTTAACTGAGTCAAATGGTATTTCTAGTTCTAGATCCTTGAGGAATCACCACACTGTCTTCCACAATGGTTGAACTAGTTTACAGTCCCACCTGCACGTTGTGCACATGTACCCTAAAACTTAAATTATAATAAAAAATTTAAAAAAATAGTTAACTAAACTTATGGCTTATGATTCTAGTTTTGACTCAATATAATAAAATTACTGCATTGAATGTTTCAGATTGAGTGTTTTTGCCATCTTTCAGTTATATAATTATTTCTATAGGTAATTTTTTATTATATTTTTGGTTGCTAAAATGCATTTCAGTTTGGTTTGTTTACAAGTGATAGTGTAATGTGACATCAAAGCATATATTACAGAATGTAAAAAATGAATGTGTTTTAGCATCATTATAACATGCTTCATAGTTTAACTTAACTGAAACTGCAAAGTTCAAATTTTTCATTGAGACTTGACCTATATATAGGTAAATTGGAGATGGTCATAAGTTAAGTGAATATTCAGAAAGAATATTTTCAAAATGATTAATGTAATGTAGAGGGCTCTAAAATAATTCTGTAGCAAATAGAAATGTAAAAGAAGTATGAAAATTATACTTCATACTGTAAATATATGCAAATAACATCTTTGCAATTTAAAAATGTGTTTAATTCTTAGGCTAGGTAGTTTTGAAAACCTCAGCTACATGATTGATCATTTTCCATCATAGGAATACTCGTACACAGTTTAGAGCAAAGCAAGTATAAAGTTAAAGTGTGTTTTTTTTTTGTATAGATGAAGTTATTTGTATTCATTCACATACATATGATATAGCTTAGCTAATTGATCAGAATTAATGAGTCTTAGACCTGTTGTCACAGATCAGTATAGGAAGTGACATGGCAGGATCCTACTGAGTTTGGTAGCACAGAAGCTACAGGCAAACAAACACCCAGTGTTTATTTAGCACAGAGAATTTTGAAGTGTATAGCAGCACAGAAATTTTGTGTTAGTGATGTAAGTATACATCGCAGTTAGAACCAGAATAATTACAATTTTTAAGTCTGTTTTGCTAATTCAAGCAAAAAGGCAAATCCTAGAAAGAGTAAATATCTGAGACAAATTAATGGCATAGGTGTGCAGTTTCATTCCATATTTAATAAAGATTGTGTGAACACTTATTAAATGCTTGTTTGGGATACTGTGTCTGAGTAATGACTTCAGTACAGATCGATCTTGCCTTTTTTAAAATGAGGATAAACATATAATATGTAAAGTAAAAGTTACTATTATTAATGATAGTTTTTTAAAAGTTTAGAATAATTGGTTGATATATCTGGATTTCTGACTTTCACTTGAGGTTTTTAATAAATGTTTGTAAGCTAGACATCTTTCAGTGATCTATACCATGACAGAAAGCATTAATGACAGTACAAAAAGTTATTTAAATATTTGAATCTTAGGGATGTAAATGAGATGGATATTGAAGCAGACATTACAGCCAGTTTCAGGGTTTTTGTTTAGCAAAAGTTAATTGAGCATCTACTTTGGGGAAAGACATAGCACTGAACCACATTTAACCAGCAAACTTCTTTTTTATCCAGCATAGTCCTTTTGTTTTTCATTTTTATTTTTTAAATTATCATGCGATAAAATTATTCTCTACATACAGCTTTATGACTTAAACACATGTAAAGGTTTATATGTAATGACCAACAGAATGGGCACACAGAACATTTTGATCACTCCCAAAACTCCCTTGTGCTATGTACCTTTATAATCACGTGCTCATCCTGTTCCTAATCCCTGAAAACCACTGATGTGTTCTCCATTATTTTTGTCTTTTTGATAATGTTGTACAATATTAATATACTGTTAAAATATAGAATCCTATAGTATACAACCTTGAGACTGGCCTCTTTTACTCAGTAAAATTGCCTATGAGATTCATGCAAGTTGTTGCATGTATTTATAGTTTGTTGTTTTTCATTGCTCAGTAGTATTCCATTGTATGAATGAACCACAATTTATCCATTCAGCTGCTAAAGGACAAGCAGGTTGTTCTAGGTTTTGACAATTATGAGTAGAACTTTTACAGACATTCATGTGCATATTTTTGTGTGAACCTAATTTTTTATTTCTCTAGGGTAAATACTCAGGAGTGGGATTGCTGGATCATATGGTAAGTATATATTTAATTATATGAGAAATTGTCAAATTGTTTTCCAGAATGGCTGTACAATTTTGCATTCCAAGCAGCAAAGAGTTCCATTTGCTGTGTATCCTTGAAAGCAAGCACTGTTATTCTCAATATTTTAAAATTTTAGTCATTCAAATATATAGACATTTGTATCACATCATGATTTTAATTTGCTTTTCCTTAAGGATGCTGACCATATGTGCTTATTTTCCATTTTGTACGTATTCTTTAGTTAAGTGTCTTCAAATCTTTTGGGTTGGTGTGGCAGCTCATGTCTATAATCCCAGCATTTTGAGAGGCCAAGGCAGGAGAATTGCTTGAGTTCAGGAGTTCAAGACCAGCCTGGGCAGCATCCCAAGACCTTATCTCTACAAAAAAAATCAAAAAAATTAGCTGGGCGTGGTGGTGTGTGCCTGTAGTCCTAGCTACTTGGGAGGCTGAGATGAGAGGATTGCTTGAGCCCAGGATACCAAGGCTACAGTGAGCGATGATTATACCACTGCACTCCAGCCTGTCTCAAAAAATACAATCTTTTACTCAGTTTTTAATTGGGTTATTTTCTTCCTTTTAAGAGTTCTTTATATATTTTGGATACAAGTCTTTCAATGGATATGTGATTTGTAAATATTTTCTCTCAGTCTGTAGCTTTTCTTTTTATTCCCTTAATTATTTTTCCTGTAGAGCCAACCTGTTTAGTTTTTATGATGTCCTATTTCTCAAAAAACGTTTTAATAGATTGTGCTTTTGTTGTTATATCTAAGAACTCTGTCTCATGCTAGGTTATGAAGATTTTCTCCTATGGTTTTTTCAAAAAATTTTATAGTTTTAAGTTTTACGTTGAGAATTAAGATTCATTTAAAATTAATTTTAATAAGTTGTTAGGCTTAAGGGGTTTATTATCTTACATAGAGATGCTCAATTGTTTCAGCACCAGTTGTTGAAAACAATGTCCTTCCTTCATTGAAATGCATTTGCAGCTTTGTCAAAAATCAGTTGTCTGAAAATGTGTGGGTATATTTCTGGACTCTCTTCTGTGCAGTTCATCTTTTTGTCTGTGCTTTTGTTAGTACCCCTTTTTTCCTGTGACTTTATTACTCTTTTCAAAATGGTTTAGCTATTTTAAGTTTTTGACTTTCCATGTAGAACTTAAAATCAGTCTGTTTATATTTATAAAACATCACGTTGGGATTTTGATAGCAATTATATTGAAGTTATAGATAAACCTGGGGAGAGTTGAAATCTTTACTATGTTGACTCTCGTAATATGTGAACATTGTCTTTCTTTTTATGTCTTTTTATTTAAGTCTTTGATTTCTTTCATCAGCATTTTGCAGTTTCCAGCATTCAGAACCTGTGCATGTTTAGTTAGATTTATACCAAGCATTTTTTCTTTTGAGAGGAGTTCTTGTTATTTAAAACGTTTTTGACTTACAATTATTTATTGCTAATGTTTAAAACTGTTATTAAGAGTATACATTCTTGATGTCTTTTGTCAGATTTATTCCTATTCTTTTTAATGCTGTTGCTAAATGCTAATGTTTTATTAAATTTTAGTTTCCAATTCTTCATTATAGTATAATGCTGAATGAAAATGTTGAGAACAGAAATCCTTGTCTTTTTCCTGATATTAGCAGGAAAGCATGCATTCACCATTGAACATAATGTTAGTTGTATGCTCTTTTTCAGGTTGAGGACATTTTCTTTCATTTCTAGTTTGCTGATAATATTCTCATGAATGGATGTTGAATTTTGTAGAATGCTTTTTCTGTATGAGTTGATATGATCATGTGTTTTCAATGTTAATATAATTCACTATCAAATATTGAGCCAGTCTTGCATTCCCACCATAAACTACACTTTGTTATGCTATATTATTATGTGTATTACTAGATACTATTTGCTAATCATTTTTGAGGATTTTTTTATGCCTCTGTTGATGAAGAATATTAGTCTGAAATTGTCTCTTTGTAATATCTTTGTCTGATTTTGGTACCAGAGTATATAATACTCTGAGTATATAGAGTATTATACTCTCTCTATATAATATAGAGTATATAATAGAGTATATAATACTCTGAGAATATAACTAAATGAGTTAGTTGTCTTTTTTTGTGTTTTCTGGAAAATAATGAGGATAACTTTTTTTTTTTTTAATTGAGATGGAGTCTCACTCTGTTGCGAGACTGGAGTGCAGTGGCACAATCTCGGCTCACTGCAACCTCTGCCTCCCAGGTTCAAGTGATTCTCCTACCTCAGCCTCCTGAGTAGCTGGGACTACAAGCGCACACGACCACATCCAGCTAATTTTTTTTTTTTTTTTGTATTTTTAGTAGAGATGGGGTTTCAGCATGTTGGCAATGATGGTCTCGATCTCCTGACCTCGTGATCCACCTGCCTCAGCCTCCCAAAGTGCTGGGATTACAGGCATGAGCCACCGCACCTGGCCGAGGATAACATTTTTTTACTTAAATGTTTCATAGTGAAACTACCTGAGCCTGGAGATTTCTTTGTTGAAAGGCATTTAACTATGAATGCAGTTTATCTAATAATTACAGGACAATCCAGGTTATCTACTTCATATTGGGCAAATTTTGATGTTGTTTTTGAAGAATTATCCAAGTTGTCAAAGTTACATGTGTAACATTGTTCATAGTATTCCTTATTTGTTATTATTTTAATGTCTATTAGGTCTATAATGATAACCTCTTTTCAATCCTGATAATGATGGCGTCTCTCCTTTTTTTTCAGTCTTGCTTAGAGGTTTGTTAAGTTTATTGATATTTTCAAGGAAACAACTTTTTCAGTTGTTTTTATTGTTTTTAAAATTGTTTTACTGTTTTCAAAATTTGTTTATATATAAATATGTATATATTTACATATATTTCTTCTCTTTACTTCCTTTGCTTTGAATTTATTTGTCCTTCTTTTATAATATTTTTATGATAGAAACTTCTATTATTGATTTGAGATTTTTTTCTTACCTTATCATTTAATGCTATAAATTTCCTTTACTGCATTAGCTGAATACTATAAGTTTTATTATGTGGTATTTTTATTTTAATGCAGTTAAAACTTTTTCTAATTTGTTTTGCAACTTCATTTGGTCCATCTAGTTTATCTAAGTTATTAGTGTAATTAGGAAGTTGCCAATATATCAGCATTTTGAGAAAATTAATAAAACATTTAATCCTAGAGCAAAACATTTTTTTCACTGAATTGAGGGAAACTAAAGCTACCATTAGTATAGTTGCTTAGTATTTCTTAGTATTTCTAAATAATTCTATTTAAACAGCATTTCATTCTACTGCATTTGCATTTCTTACCTTTTGGCCTATTTAGTATGAATAAAAGAAGATGTCTCTTTAAGGCCAGAGGACGCTGTTGTGAAAAGAGGGAGTTTTGCCTTATGTGTCTGTGGAGTATTGTACTTGAAAATTTAAAATAATTGACCATATATCATGGTTTGTAATAAATCACTGAGTCATCTACAATAATTCTGTTACATTATTTTCAGTGAGCTAAATGAATTAAGGGACTTATATTATTAAAAAGGTATGATTTAGACACTGGGGATAATAGAAGCCAATAAGTTGTATTGAAGACCTGCTTATTTGGTTTTATCTAGCAAAGACATATCTTCCACAAAGGCACTAAGTTTCATTTTCATGGATCTGCATATAGGGGTCATTTTGAAATTTTTACAGTTTTTAAAGGAGCCCATTTAATATTTCATCTCTTGATTCATCATCTTAAAATCTTATACAAATCACACTCCCAATATATATTTGATTATCTATGCAGTGGAAATATTGGAGAATTATTCCCCATTCATTCTTCTCTTCCTCAAGGAGAAAATTAATGGTTATTGAAATGAAAAGCTGCAGTAATGAAAATGTGACAATTTTGAGTTTATAATACGTTTCTTATGGTTTTATTAAACATAGAAAGTCACAAAATAGTCGTTTAGTAAAGAAGACAATCAATAGAGTAAAAGAACATCGTGACCTTTAGTCATATATTGAAACAGGTAGGTATTACTGACTCTACTTTCTGTCAAATTATTATTTCAGTGTAAGTTTGTTTGTTTATTTTATGATTGTAAAAATACCTAGGACATGCTCAGTAAGTTGATAATTCTAATTTTATTCTACCTTCTAGGAAGTCATCATCTAGAATAATAAGATATAAATGTGCAGTCAAGTTAAATAAATAAAACTAAATATCTTAATTTGGCCTTTCTGCTAGCATACAGCTAAATGAGCAGGTATGGAACAAAATAACTAATGATTGATAATGCCTTTACCTGAAGTAATTATATAGATCTAGTTTTCTGATGCTTAGCACAGTACTTTGTACATAATAGATGCTCAAGTATTTTTTAAAGAGTCTTTTTTATTTTAGGATAGTTTTGGATTTATAGAAAAGATTTGAAGATAGTACAGGGAGTCCCCAAATGCTCCACCCATAGTCTCCTGGATTGTTAATATCTTACATTAGTATGATACATTTGTCACAATTTATGAACCAATATCAATACATTATTATTAATATTTATACTGTATTCAGATTTCTTTAGTTTTTACCTAATATTCTTTTCTTCGTTGTTTCAGGATACCACCTTACAATTAGTTGTCATGCCTCATTAGTTTCCTCTTGACATTTTCTCAGACTTTCTCTGTTTTGATGACCGTGGCAGTTTTGAGGAGTACTAGTTAGGTATTTTGTAAAAGACCCTTCAACTGAGATTTGCCTGATGTTTTCGCCATGATTAGACTGGTCTTATCGGTTGTGTCATGGGTTCCCAAAACTACTCCCGTATTTGATGATTCACTAAGAGGACTCATAGAACTAAGCAGAACGTCATACTTCCAGCTATGTTTTATTACAACAAAAGGATATAAACCAATATCAGCAAAGGGTGGGGTGCATCAGGTGAAATCTGGAGGAAACCAGGTGCAAGCTTCCAAGAGTTTTAGCCCCATAGAGTTATACAGAATGTGCTGAATTCCCCCAACAGTAAGTTATGACAACAGATGTGAAATGCTGGGCACCAGGAAGGTCATTATAGACCAAGTACCAAAGGTTTTTACTGGGAACTGGTCACATAGGTACCCTCTATCTGGCACATACCAAAATTCCAAACTTCTGGAAGGAAAACAGGTGTTAAGCATAAATCACATTGTACTGTTTAGGCACGGTGAGTCACTATTATCAATTAGGATGATGGGAGCTCTCCCAAAATTCAAGTTTCTGGATGACACAAGGGCCAGCCTTGTAAGTGAAGACAAACATGCTATATTATCTCTTCTCTGCACATGAATTTCGGGGAGGAAGACTACAGAGATAAAATGCCATTCTTTATTAGAAGAACACGTACTATCAACATGAGTTATCACTGTTGATGTTAACTTGGGAATGTTTTGTAACAGAGAGGAAAAATAATTGTCATGCTTACATATCTCTTATATTAGTTTTCTATTGCTGCTATAACAAATCACCGTAAACATTGGTTAAAATAACACAGTTTTATCATCTTATAGTTCTGGAGGTCACAAGTCTGAAAACGGGCCTTATGGGGCTGATATCAATATGTTGACAGGGCAATATGTCTTCTGGAGGCTCTGTAGTAGAATCTGTTCCTTTCTTTTTCCAGCTTCTAGAGCCTACCTTCATTTCTTGGCTTGTGGCCCCCTTCCAGCCATATGGCATCACTGCAACTCCTGTTTTCTTTCATCTCATCTTCTCTCTGACCCTTTTAAGGACCCTTGTGATTACATTGGGTCTACCTGAATAATCCAAAGTAATTTTCCCATCTGAGGGTTCTTAACTTAATCATAGCTGCAAAGTTCCCTTTCCCATGTAAGGTAGTATATTCACAGGATCTTAGACTAGGACATGGACATCTTTGGGGAGTCATTATTCTGCTTACCTCACCTTTCTAGATGCCAGTTATTTTTCTGAGTGCATTATTTCATTTAATTTGACACAATTTTAGAAATAATTTCTATTATCCCTATTTTATAGATGGATAAACTGAATCTCAGAGTGGTTAAATAACTTCCCTAGGCCTACAAACCTAATATGTGATCATAGACCTGTGTCCCAAAGTTTGTGCCCTTAACCATTACTCCACAGCCTTTCAAGAAAGAAAGTTTTTCTCCCACATATTTTATCTTTTTTTGATGATTCAGAAAACATTTTACTATCATATATCTTTATTCTTCATTCATCCTTTCCTTCATGTAACTAATGATCACTTGGTAGTTTACTCTTTGCCAGAAACTGTGCCAAGTATTGAGGATACAACAATGAATGAAATATTGTCCCTTCCTGGAAATGGAAGTAGATAGGGGGAGACACATGAATTTCAGTAATCATTTGCTTAGGTATTTGCAGAAATGTCATATCATAGAGAATTTTGGACCACAGTTTACTTAATATGTGATTGCTTTGGCCAAGACCTTAAGATGCAACTGAGAATTCTAAAGTAGTCACAAAGGAGCAAGCATGATTGGCTCTATAAGATTTCCTTCAGTTGGTCTAGGCTGGGCTGTGTGTGTGTGTGTGTGTGTGTGTGTGTGTACATATTTATATCTCAAGTTATTCCAGGGTCAAAAACTATTGAAAGGAAGAGAGGTCAACAAAAAGGAATTAAAAGAGGTTTAGACTTAGGTGATAAGAGTCCTTGACAAAAGACTTATTAACAGCAGCAAAGAGAATTCTGACGGATGTTATAGAGGGAAAGACAGCTGATTTCAGTGGTTGCCAGGCAGAGAAGGGTAGATAAAGAACCATACTGGGAGAGAGAAAATATTTTGATCCTATGCTGTCCAACACCTAATATAGGTCCTGGCACCTAGTAAGATGGTATAAATATTTATGTACAAGTAATGTTTAGTTCATTCATACAGCTTTTCTTACCCTGCTATTGAGAGAATGAGAGTTTTGATTACGAGCAATGGGGAAAGAGAGAATGGGAGGGAGAAATGTTAGTGGTGAGATGATGACAGCAGGTTAATATTTAATGAGCTTTACTATATGCTGGGTACAATGGAAGGTATTTTACTTGCATTACCTGATTTACATGAGCTACTAGGTCACTGGAGTATAGGAAAGGTTTGAGAAAGGAGCACTGACCTCCTCAGGCACTGGGGTGAAATGTCAGTTGGGAGGTAAGAGAACAGCAAAGATGCATGCATGCTGTCTTTCCCAAGTGCTATGGTTTGAACGTGTCACCTCCAAAATTCATATGTTGCCTATGTGATAGTATTCAGAGATGGGGCCTTTAAAAGGTGATTAGGCGTGAGGACTCCTTCCTCATTAATGGAATTAAAGCCCTTTTGAAACAGGCTGCATGCAGCATTCAGCTAGCTTGCTCTCTTACCCTTCCACCTTCTGCCATGTGAGGATGCAGCAAGAAGGCCCTCACCACAGCAAATGCTGGTCCCTTGACCTTAGGCTGCCAGCCTCCCAAACTGTGAGAAAATCATTTTTTGGTCTTAATAAATTACCCAGTCTTGGGCATTCTGTTACTAGCAACCTAAAAGGAGTAAGATGCTAAGTTTTACGTAAAACCAGCTTGTTAAGGGAAAAAAATCAATCATCAGCTAGTCTCAGAGTAGTAACACACACAGAAAACTGGAATTAACCATTTTGGTCTGAGCTTAGTGCTAGCTGTGTTTGATGAATAGAACTAGGTGATACCTTCAGCTCTTTTGGCCTTATGCATAGGAAAGCCTGTCTTTTTTATATTCTAAATCTGCACAGTTGGCTTTATTTACCATGTCAACCAAGATATACACTGCCAACCTGTTTTTCTCTCTCATTGCTCCATGTCTGCCCTTACCCATTTTTAAAACCATAGTCACTTGCTAGCAGTGCTTCCTTGTCCTGTTTAAACCTCCTTAAAAACTGTCCCATGTGGAGATGCAAATCTTACCTACTCTTCTCACATGTGGAGACCTCACAATATCAGCCTCCATGTGCCCCCAAACTGGGGTGGTACCTAGAATCCTCTCCTTGGCTCAGCATACCAACTAATTATCCCCTGGGATTCCTTTTTACAAAGTAATATTTTAAAGTTTAT
The DNA here is from genome assembly GCF_003255815.1 of Theropithecus gelada. Classification (NCBI taxonomy): domain Eukaryota; kingdom Metazoa; phylum Chordata; class Mammalia; order Primates; family Cercopithecidae; genus Theropithecus; species Theropithecus gelada. The sequence continues at coordinate 61,399,100 of NC_037673.1, forward strand.
ATTTAATCTTAGAAGCAATATAATAGTGTCAGAGGGCTGAAAACTGAAAAATATATTTAAGCAACAATCATTAAAAGGCCAAATTTGGCGAGGCATGGTGGCTCTTGCCTGAAATCCTAGCCTTTGGGAGGCTGATACAAGAGCACTGCTTTGAGCCCAGGAGTTCAAGGTCAGCTGGAGCAACATAGTGAGACCCCCATCTCTACAAAAAATGTATACTTAGCCGGGCATTGTTTTGCAAGCCTATAGTCCCAGCTACTGGAGAGGATGAGGCGGGAGGATCGCTTGAGCCCAGGAGGTTCAGAGTGCAGTAAGTCATGATGGTACCATTGCACCCCATCCTGGATGATAGAACAATACCCTGTCTCAAAAATAAAATAAAATAAAATGCCAAATTTGAGGGAGTTGTTATCTATGAAGGGGAAGGAGCATATAATCTGGAATGCTATTAGTTATGTTTTATTTCTTAAGCTGGGCGGTATTATCGCAGATGTTATTTTCTGTTCTATTTTATGTCTCCAGTATTTTGTAAAACATTAAAAAATCATTGTAAGTCATTACCCTAATATACCCTTTTTATTCATTACTTTGGTGCAGAATCTTAGATCGCTCACCTTTGTTCTCCTTGTAAAGCTAGAGGGAAAATCTCCAACAGATCATGTAGCCAAGTATTATTTTACCTAAGAGGCTCAATTTCAAAATAATGCTGTTTAAATAATCTATCAGAAAAAAAATTGAATAATAATCCATGACCAAAACTTTCTGTTATTCCTTTTTTTTGTTGTTTTTTTTTTTTATTTTTTAGACGAGGTCTCACTCGGTCACCCAGGTTGAAGTGCAGTGGCGTGATCTCAGCTCACTGCAACTTCTGCCTCCTTACCTCAAGGGATCCTCTCACCTCAGCCCCCCAATTAGGCGCGACTACAGGCACACACCACCAAGCCCAGCTAAGTTATTTTGTATTTTTGGTAGAGATATGGTCTTGCTATACAGGCTGGTCTTGAATTCCTGGACTCAAGCGACTCAGCCACCTCAGCCTCCCAAAGTGCCGGGATTACAGGCGTGAGGCACCGCAGCTGGCCTAAAACTTTCTACTAAAAAATAATTACATATCTGTGCTGTCCTGAAATATGCTATTTAGCTCTTAAATTCTGTGCTTTTGTGACCCTCTCTGAAGTGCTGGTTTGTAATGGTGAAATGGATCATCTTGTTTTTCAACACCAGAGGGCACCAAATTCCCTTCTGGAGCAAAACAATCAAAATAATGTTTTCCATCAAAGAACTTCATTTACTGGGGTAGGATATGGATTGGTGTATTTTCAGTCGTTTGATGACTGAAAACGTAAAAGATTTTGTGCTTTATGAGAAAGGGTTTAGAGAATCGTAATAAGGCTTTCTCTTGCTATTAATCTGTCTCTAGCTAAGAATCTGTCAATGCTTTTGCTAAACTGCTTTTCAGGGACATTTATTGTATGTTTGTCCAGAGGGAATAAAACAACTACTCTGTGTTAATACTTGGGATAACTTATTTTTAAGGGTTAGGGTTAGACATATCATGTATTCTGGTTTCAAGTTTCAGGTAGCATGTGTAGTTTTCTGAAAATAGGCATTTCCTCTAAATTCAGCATAAAATCAGTAGCAGGTATTGTGCTTCAGTGTGGATTGAGGTGCTGGTAGAGAGGAGTGAAATGATGTTAGCTAGTAGGTTGCAGTGAACCATTCATATACATTGATGTTCAGCAGAGTTTCTTAACTTGGGTTTGGTAAATCATCCTTTTATTCATCAATAAAAGTGATTGGAACAAGGTCACACCAGTCAATGACTTCTTGTCACTAATTATACCTTTTTTTGTCCAATGAAAACATTTAAAGATATTTTTGCATTATACATTAAGTTGTTTCTGGTTGCTGAATTTTTTCCCTTTTATCTCTAGCCACAACAATGGATAGTCTATTTAGGTTGTCTAATCCGTAGGAAATACAAATGAGGCAGCTTCGATAAAGGAGCAGCATAATCCAGTGGGATAAGTGCCAAGCATGTATTTTAAGGAAATGAAGGGACTAGCACTATCTATGTACTTTGATAGTAAGTTCATTTGCTATTGCCACTGTCACAAATTAACACAAATTAAGTTGTTTAAAACACACACATTTATTATTGTTCTGTAGGTAAGAAGTGGGAAATGGTTGTCATTAGACTAAAATCAAGGTGTTAGCAGGACTGCATTTCTTTCTGCAGGCTCCAGGTTAGAGTCTGTTTTCTTGCCTTTTCTGGCGTGTAGAGCCTGAACCTTGGCTCATGCACAGCTTCCATATTCAAAGCCAGCAATAGCCGGTTGAGTCTTTCTCACAGTGTCATCTCTTTGTTTCTGACTCTTCAGTCTTCTTTTTCCTCATTTAAGGACCCTGTGATTACACTTGGACCCACCCACTTCATCCATGATAATCTCCTTATTTTAATGTCAACTAGTTAGCAGCCTTAATTCCATTTGCAGTCTCAATTCTCCACTGCCATTTAACATAATAGATTCACAGGTTCGAGAGATTAGGATATGGGCCTCTTTGAGGGGAGGGAGGGAAGTAATATTCTGCTTACCACAGATAATTTTGGTGGAATTCTTGAGTCAGGCCAACCTTGAAAGAGAAGAGGTAGATACTACTTGCAGGTCTTGACAGCTTCTAAATAAATTAATGTTTTCTCTAACCTTCTTTGGAATTTCCACATTATTCACTTCTCTAGTTTTTCTTGGGGTTCCAAAAATGAGTGTGTGTTCTGGGAGGCATAATTCATTATGTATCCACCATTAGTATCATAATTTGACAGAAATGATCAGATTAGTCCATTAGGTCTTGCCTAAGTAGGACAAAGGGCAATTAAGTTTACATGGCAGAGCTGGATCAAGAAAAGTAAAAGGCACAAGGCATTGTTTGAAAAGGCTCAGTGGGCTCTGAAAAGAGAAAGCCGCATGAAAGCAAGGGCTGCTTAGGTAAAAGGTGTAGCACTAAAGATAATATTGACCTACCTCACAGTGTTGCCTGGAGCCAATCTGAGTAAAGAAACATTAGACAATAAATCACATCTTCTTGGTACATAAATAACATCCAAGTAGCACAAAGCTATGCCAAGACCTTCAGACTGCTAGTGTCCATTTTGGTCCATAGAGGTAATGACAGTCACAGACTAGAGGTGTATTAATGACAAAGACAATAGATTTCATTTGGGATGCCTGTGTGTGTGAGGTTTTTGTACTTATTAATGAGCAACGTGCCCTGAAAATCTAATTTTCCTCATGTTATTTTGAATAAACTAAGTATATGTGCAAGACACTCCATTTATCCTCAAATGGAGGAAATTTAATGAAAACTAGATGCCACAGACTTGCTGAGTTTGATGAGGAAGAGTTGTGCTCTCTTTCAGTTAATTCATTAGTTATATAGGTCCCAAATCATTATGTGAAATGTTGAAGCCAGAAGTTTGAGTTAGCCTTTAAACTAATCAGTAATAGTTTGGGGAATAGTGTATGTTGTGACATGTTTAAGATTCTCTTCTTACTCAGATGCTAATTGCTGAGTTTTGCTCTACCAGCAAGCTCTGGAGAATTTTGTGCCATCTCCTTGATGCAGTGCTATCATCTTACCTATATTAGGTGAATACGTTTATTATTGGGGTTAAGCCTAAGGAAGAAAGAAAATAAAGCAGTGTTCCAGAGCAAAAAGCCTTTGCAGCCACTACAGACATTTATGAGTCAAAGAGTAGTGCTCATCTCAGCACACATGAAATTATAGGAAAATATTCCTTTATTTTAAGTGACCAGTCTTTGTGTTAGGATATTTTGCTTTTTAGTAACCCTTAGATTTTATTAGTTTGGAACTAAACACTTGAGAAGTCAAAAATCTTTGACTGCTTGATTGGCACCTAATAGTAACTGTTGTCATACCAAGTGCCAGACGCTTCCTATCTATTAGATAGTAATAAATACTGAGAATGTAATGGCTTCACCTTTATAAGGGTCCCAGAGCATGGAGGTTTATATTTCTAGCCTTTTGATAGAGGATAGAGCTTTACTTTAGGAACATATTTAGGGAAGAGATGGATATTTTCATCTCTTTGGATTGGTTTCTCTTTATGCCTTATAGAAATGTGTAGTGCAGTGGTTCTCAAATGTTCATCTGTGGACCAGCTGCATCAGAATCACTAGGGGAGATTTTTTACAAATTCTGCAGACATTGGGAGTATTATAAGTCTGGGATAGGCCCCAGACAGTTTTTTTTTGTTTATTTGATTCTAGGCTGGAGTGTAGTGGTGTGATCAGAGCTCACTGCAGCCTTGAACTCCTGGACTCAAGTGACCAGACAATTTGTATAAGCACTCCAGTTAATCCAAGTGTGTAGCCAGGCCTGGTAACTCTTACATGTTTGTTCTAAAGTCAGCTGGAGTTAAAGTTTAGGAGAATATTTTCTCTTTAATGTTATTAGACTAATATCTGTCAGAAGTCGTAAGACTGATATTGATGAATGAAAATGAATAAACCTTCTTAAACGGTATGCCACCTCTAAAGGATTGACTTCAAAAATATTTTTACATGGGAGTCAAAGAATGGCAATAATAATAGATAGTAACAGCAGTGGTAACAAAAACAATAAACATTTACATAGTGTCTACTATGTGCCAGGTACTGCTCCAGTCCCTTTGGATATATTGTTCACTCAATGTTCACGGCAGCCTGTAAGATGCTTACTTTATTATTGCCATTTTACATATGGAAGTTAGATATTTTGTCTGGGGTCACCAAACTAGTAAGTGGTGAAGCTTGAAATCAAACCTTGGCCATGAGGCTTAAGAAGCTGTGCTCTTAACCAGTATGCTCCATCCTCTGCTTATCTCATGATTTCGTTATGCTGTGGAGGTCCATAATGAGAAGCAACATAGTTAAGTTGGTTTAAACCGTGGGCTTTTGGGGCAGACACTGCACAGCACTGAAAGGGATCATTTAGGTGAATTAATTACCCTTTCTGGGGCTTAGTTCTCTCTTCCAAAAAAATGAAATGTAAAATGTATTACTGTAAGGTTGTTGGTAAGGCTAAATTAAGAAATGTTTACAAAGTGTTGAACACATGGATCTTACATAAGTCCCCAATCATTGGTAGCTACAATTATTATAAGTGTTAAAGCATTAGACAGTCAAGAAGCCTAAAAAATGAAAAATTACTGGCCAACAGGACTGTCTAGAATGCATTGGTAGGTTAGATTTCAGCAGTTACAGGGCTCTGTAGCAAATACAGCAGCCAACATAAATAATTTTTAAAGAAGCTAGAAATGAAATAAAAAGTAATGTAATGAGAAATTAATAATTACCATTGAGAAACATAATTACAAATGACAAAAAGGTACAGCTTTTGCTTATGGACTATATACATACATTCTTTCCTAATTATCATAGGAATTGTGTGCAAGCCTCTGAGAAGAAACTGTAGACCAATGTGTATTGAGTAATATACGACAAAATTTGTGAAGGAAACTGATAGGATTGGGAGCTGCAAGAAGCCAAAAATTGTCCACTGTGCCCATGGAATTGCCATTGTTTTATTCCTTTACTTCCCTAATAAACTTGCTTTCACTTACTCTAGGAACTTGCCCCAAATTCTTTCTTGTGTGAAGTCCATTTAAAAGAAAAAGAAAAATTCAATAACCTTTCTGAAGATTGCAGAGTCACAGAATGTTGGAACTGGAAAGGAACACTATGCCTGGTTCTTCTTCACCACCACTAGAATTGAGACCCACTGCCCTAAATAATTTCCTAGCACTCCAGATGAATGTCCTGGTCTGGTTCAGAAAACGTATCATACTACCTGGCTTGTAATTGGAGAGAGGCAGTATAGTATATTGGAAAGAAAATTAGAAATGTCAGTAGTTTGAGATTGGAGTCCTAACTCCCCTTTTAGTTTAGCTGTATGCTCTTGTGCAACATGCTTAATTCAGCTGTCTTGGTTTCTTCTGTGTATTTACTACCTTGTCCACAGAAACTAATAAATAAATCTCATTTTTTCTTCCTGTTAAAGACTAATTAAAGTGCACTAACCAAGCGCAGTGGCTTATGCCTATAACCCCAGCACTTTGGATGCTGAGGTGGGCGGATCACTTGAGAACAGGAGTTCAAGATCAGCCTGGCCAACATGACAAAACCCCATCTCTACTAAAAAATACAAAAATTAACTGGGTGGGGTGGCATGTGCCTGTAGTCCCAGCTACTCAGGACGCTTTGGATGCTGAGGTGGGCGGATCACTTGAGAACGGGAGTTCAAGATCAGCCTGGCCAACATGACAAAACCCCATCTCTACTAAAAAATACAAAAATTAACTGGGTGGGGTGGCATGTGCCGGTAGTCCCAGCTACTCAGGACGCTGAGGCAGGAGAATCACTTGAATCTGGGAGGCAGAGGCTGCAGTGAGCCAAGATCATGCCACTGCACTCCAGCCTGGGCAACAGGATGAGACTCCATCTCAAAAATAAAATAAATAAATAAAGTTTACTAACATGGTCAGTGACAATACTATGACCTTAGGCTTTCTAATTCATAGTCTTATATGGCTGGGCTTTCCAAATGGCAGTTACCCCTTCTTATTTTACCTTAATTCTACATAATGATTTTGTTTAAGATATTCCTTTAAAGGGCTATGTCATAATGTTAAGCAAAAAACAAAGCAGGGGGCAGATACAGTAGCTTACACTTGTAATCCAGTACTTTGGGAGGCCAGGGCAGGAGGATTGCTTTATCCCAGGAGTATGAGACTAGCCCTGGCAACGTACCAAGACCCAGTCTCTACAAAGAACAAAAATAAAAAAATTAGTTGGGCTTGTTGGCATGCACTGGAGTCCCAGCTACTCAGAATTCTGACGGGAGGGTCACTTGAACCTGGAAGGTCAAGGCTGCAGTGAGCCATGGTCGTGCCACAGCACTCCAGCCTGAGCAACTGGACGAGACCCTGTCTCAAACAAACAAACAAACAAATATAAAACACCAAACCAGACTATAAGAGTATCTTTATAGATAATTAAATCATCGATCACAATCAAAAGAATTGCAAGAAAACATCAAAGATTACAAAGGTGTTTTTTTCTACCAAATACTTAAAATAAGCATGAATTTATTACAGTAAATAAACAGCACTATTTATCCTTAGGATAAATATATACATTTGCCAAGGTAGCCATACTCTGGGACAGGTTTTACACACTCATTTTGTGAAAAATAGCTATTCTTATAGTGATACTGGATCCACCTACAATTCCAAAGTTTTCTAGGATAGACAATGCCGTGTTGAAGTTCTTCCGACTTTGCATGAATTTCTATCTAAATTTATAGCATCATTTAGCCAATTGCCAAAGCTAGAAACATGGGAATCTTTCATGACTTTATTTCCTTCATTATCCACATATAATTAGTTATCACATTTGCATATAATTGGTTATTTTTAACCCCTTTTGCTTTTAAACTGTCTCTTTTCTTCTCTACTCCCACTGTTCAAGATCCTAGTTAAAACCCTTACTATCTCCTTCTTGAATTACAGTTAAACTATACTTGGTTATGACAGTTTTTTGCCTGTAAATCTATGATCACCATTTATGAAGGATAGTGTCCAAATTCATTCATGTTTTAGCCCTACCCCACATTTCCTTTTCCATCTTCTTCCACTTCATGTTCCTCACCCCTTCCTGCCACTTCTCTTTGGTCCAGGCTTCTCTTATTTCTCTGAAAATGGCATGGACTTTAGTGCATCTGTAAGTGGTCCCTCTGTTTTGCTTTCTCTACCTTATATTCTTCATTTAGGAAGTTACTCATCTTTCATGACTGAGTTTAAATATTTAACTTTGATTAACTTACCCAGGTGAATTTAGCTGCTTCCATGTCTCCTACCTAGGCTCTTTGTAACCACCCTGATTATAACATGTAATATGTTGTAAGCTTTGTGTGCATACTTCAGAATTATTTATTGTTTCTTTCTTGGATGTAAAGTAGTTTCTAATACCCCCTCTTTCTTTTCTTTCATGACTGAGTTGGAGTATTTTATTTTATTTTACTTATTTTTATTATTATACTTTAAGTTCTAGGGTACATGTGCACAACGTGTAGGTTTGTTATATATGTATACATGTGCCATGTTGGTGTGCTGCACCCATTAACTCGTCGTTTACATTACGTATATCTCCTAATGCTATCCTTCCCCCCTCCCCCCACCCCACAATAGGCCCCAGTGTGTGATGTTCCCCTTCCTGTGTCCAAGTGATCTCATTGTTCACTTGGTGTTCACTCATAGGTGTTCACTCACCTATGAGAACATGCGGTGTTTGGTTTTCTGTTCTTGCAATAGTTTGCTGAGAATGATGGTTTCCAGCTGCATCCATGTCCCTACAAAGGACATGAACTCATTCTTTTTTATGGCTGCATAGTATTCCATGGTATATATGTGGCACATTTTCTTAATCCAGTCTGTCACTGATGGACATTTGGGTTGGTTCCAAGTCTTTGCTATTGTGAATAGTACTGCAGTAAACATGTGCATGTGTCTTTATAGCAGCATGATTTATAATCCTTTGGGTATATACCCAGTAATGGGATGGCTGGGTCAAATGGCATTTCTAGTTCTAGATCCTTGAGGAATCGCCACACTGTTTTCCACAATGGTTGAACTAGTTTATAGTCCCACCAACGGTGTAAAAGTGTTCCTATTTCTCCACATCCTCTCCAGCACCTGTTGTTTCCTGATTTTTTAATGATTGCCATTCTAACTGGTGTGAGATGGTATCTCATTGTGGTTTTGATTTGCATTTCTCTGATGGTGAGTGATGATGAGCATTTTTTCATGTGTCTGTTGGCTGTATGAATGTCTTCTTTTGAGAAGTGTCTGTTCATATCCTTTGCCCACTTTTGGATGGGGTTGTTTGTTTTTTTCTTGCAAATTTGATTGAGTTCTTTGTAGGTTCTGGATATTAGCCCTTTGTCAGATGAGTAGATTGCAAAAATTTTCTCCCATTCTGTAGGTAGCCTGTTCACTCTGATGGTAGTTTATTTTGCTGTGCAGAAGCTCTTTAGTTTAATTAGATCCCATTTGCCAATTTTGACTTTTGTTGCCATTGCTTTTGGTGTTTTAGATATGAAGTCCTTGCCCATGCCTATGTCCTGAATGGTATTCCCTAGGTTTTTTTCTAGAGTATTTATGGTTTTAGGTCTAACGTTTAAGTCTCTAATCCATCTTGAATTAATTTTCGTATAAGGAGTAAGGAAAGGATCCAGTTTCAGCTTTCTGCTTATGGCTAGCCAATTTTCCCAGCACCATTTATTAAATAGGGAATCCTTTCCCCATTTCTTATTTTTGTCAGGTTTGTCAAAGATCAGATGGCTGTAGATGTGTGGTATTATTTCTGAGGGCTCTGTTCTGTTCCATTGGTCTATTTCTCTGTTTTGGTACCAGTACCATGCTGTTTTGGTTACTGTAGCCTTGTAGTATAGTTCGAAGTCAGGTAGCGTGATGCCTCCAGCTTTGTTCTTTTAGCTTGGGATTGTCTTGGCAATGCGGGCTCTTTTTTGGTTCCATATGAACTTTGTGAAGAAACTCATTGGTAGCTTGATGGGGATGGCATTGAATCTATAAATTACCTTGGGCAGTATGGCCGTTTTCACAATATTGATTCTTCCTATCCATGAGCACGGAAAGTTCTTCCATTTGTTTGTGTCCTCTTTTATTTCACTGAGCAGTGGTTTGTAGTTCTCCTTGAAGAGGTCCTTTACATCCCTTGTAAGTTGGATTCCTAGGTATTTTATTCTCTTTGAAGCAATTGTGAATGGGAGTTCATTCGAAATTTGGCTCTCTGTTTGTCTGTTATTGGTGTATAAGAATGCTTGTGATTTTTGCACATTAATTTTGTATCCTGAGACTTTGCTGAAGTTGCTTATCAGCTTAAGGAGATTTTGGGCTGAGACAATGGGGTTTCCTAAATATACAATCATGTCATCTGCAAAGAGGGACAATTTGACTTCTTCTTTTCCTAACTGAATACCCTTGATTTCTTTCTCTTGCCTGATTGCCCTAGCCAGAACTTCCACCAGTATGTTGAATAGGAGTGGTGAGAGAGGGCATCCCTGTCTTGTGCCAGTTTTCAAAGGGAATGCTTCCAGTTTTTGCCCATTCAGTATGATATTGGCTGTGGGTTTGTCATAAATACCTCTTATTATTTTGAGATACGTTCCATCAATACCAAATCTGTTGAGAGTTTTTAGCATGAAGGGCTGTTGAATTTTGTCAAAGGCCTTTTCTGCATGTATTGAGATAATCATGTGGTTTTCATCTTTGGTTCTGTTTATATGCTGGATTACGTTTATTGATTTGCATTTGTTGAACCAGACTTGCATCCCGGGCATGAAGCCCACTTGATCATGGTGGATAAGCTTTTTGATGTGCTGCTGGATTCGGTTTGCCAGTATTTTATTGAGGATTTTTGCATCAATGTTCATCAGGGATATTGGTCTACAATTTTCTTTTTTTGGTGTGTCTCTGCCAGGCTGTGGTGTCAGGATGATGTTGGCCTCATAAAATGAATTAGGGAGGACTCCCTCTTTTTCTGCTTATTGAAATAGTTTCAGAAGGAATGGTACCAGCTCCTCCTTGTACCTCTGGTAGAATTCAGCTGTGAATCCGACTGGTCCTGGACTTTTTTTGGTTGGTAGGCTATTAATTATTGCCTCAATTTCAGAGCCTGCTATTGGTCTATTCAGGGATTCAATTTCTTCCTAGTTTAGTCTTGGGGAGAGTGTGAGTGTCCAGGGAATTATCCATTTCTTCTAGGTTTTCTAGTTTATTTGCATAGAGGTGTTTATAGTATTCTCTATGGTAGTTTGTTTTTCTGTGGGGTCGGTGGTGATATCCCCTTTATCATTTTTTATTGCATCTATTTGATTCTTCTCTCTTCTCTTCTTTATTAATCTTGCTAGTGGTCTATCTATTTTGTTGCCCTTTTCAAAAAACCAGCTTCTGGATTCATTGATTTTTTTAGAGGGTTTTTTGTGTCTCTATCTGCTTCAGTTCTTCTCTGATCTTAGTTATTTCTTGCCTTCTGCTAGCTTTTGAATGTGTTTGCTCTTGCTTCTCTAATTCTTTTCATTGTGATGTTAGGGTGTCAATTTTAGATCTTTCCTGATTTCTCTGGTGGGCATTTAGTGCTATAAATTTCCCTCTCCACACTGCTTTAAATGTGTCCAAGAGATTCTGGTGTGTTGTATCTTTGTTCTCATTGGTTTCAAAGAACATCTTTATTTCTGCCTTCATTTTGTTATGTACCCAGTAGTCATTCAGGAGCAGGTTGTTCAGTTTCCATGTAGTTGAGCGGTTTTGATTGAGTTTCTTAGTCCTGAGTTCTAGTTTGATTGCACTGTGGTCTGAGAGACAGTTTGTTATAATTTTTGTTCTTTTACATTTCCTGAGGAGTGCTTTACTTCCAACTATGTGGTCAACTTTGGAATAAGTGCGATGTCGTGCTGAGAAGAATGTATATTCTATTGATTTGGGGTGGAGAGTTCTGTAGATGTCTATTAGGTCTGCTTGGTGCAGAGTTGAGTGCAATTCCTGTGTATCCTTGTTAACTTACTGTGTCATTGATCTGTCTAATGTTGACAGTGGGGTGTTAAAGTCTCCCATTATTATTGTATGGGAGTCTAAGTCTCTTTGTAAGTCTCTAAGGACTTGCTTTATGAATCTGGGTCCTCCTGTATTGGGTGCATATATATTTGGGATAGTTAGCTCTTCCTGTTGAATTGATCCCTTTACCATTATGTAATGGCCTTCTTTGCCTGTTTTGATCTTTGATGGTTTGAAGTCTGTTTTATCAGAGACTAGGATTGCAACCCCTACTTTTTTTTTTTGCTTTTCATTTGTTTGGTGGATCTTCCTCCATCCCTTTATTTTGAGCCTATGTGTATCTCTGCATGTGAGATGGGTCTCCTGAATACAGCAAACTGATGGGTCTTGACTCTTTATCCAATTTGGCAGTCTGTGTCTTTTAATTGGACCATTTAGTCCATTTATATTTAAGGTTAATATTGTTATGTGTGAACTTGAGCCTGTCATTATATTAGCTGGTTATTTTGCTCGTTAGTTGATGCAGTTTCTTCCTAGCATCAATGGACTTTACATTTTGGCATGTTTTTTCAATGGCTGGTACCAGTTGTTCCTTTCTATGTTTAGTGCTTCCTTCAGGATCTCTTGTAGGGTAGGCCTGGTGGTGAAAAAATCTCTTAAGCATTTGCTTGTCTGTAAAGGATTTTATTTCTCCTTCACTTATGAAACTTAGTTTGGCTGGACATGAAATTCTGGGTTGAAAATTCTTTTCTTTAAGAATGTTGAATATTGGCCCCCACTCTCTTGGAGTTTCTGCCGAGAGATCTGCTGTTAGTCTGATGGGCTTCCCTTTGTGGGTAACCCGACCTTTCTCTCTGGCTGCCCTTAAGATTTTTTCCTTCATTTCAACTTTGGTGAATCTGGCAATTATGTGTCTTGGAGTTGCTCTTCTCAAGGAATATCTTTGTGCCGTTCTCTGTATTTCCTGAATTTGAATGTTGGCCTGCCTTACTATGTTGGGGAAGTTCTCCTGGATGATATCCTGAAGAGCGTTTTCCAACTTGGTTCCATTTTCCCCATCACTTTCAGGCACCCCAATCAGACATAGATTTGATCTTTTCACATAATCCCATATTTCTTGGAGGTTTTGTTCATTTCTTTTTACTCTTTTTTCTCTACATTTCTCTTCTCACTTCATTTCATTCATTTGATCTTCAATTGCTGATACTCTTCCAGTTGATCGAGTCAGTTACTGAAGCTTGTGCATTTGTCATGTATTTCTCGTGTCATGGTTTTCATCTCTATCAGTTCTTTTAAGGTCTTCTCTGCGTTGATTATTCTAGTTATCCATTCATCCATTCTTTTTTCAAGGTTTTTAGTTTCTTTGCGCTGGTTACGTAATTCCTCCTTTAGCTCTGAGAGGTTCGATCGACTGAAGCCTCCTTCTCTCAACTAGTCAAAGTCATTCTCCGTCCAGCTTTGTTCCGTTGCTGGCCATGAGCTGCGTTCCTTTGGAGGAGGGGATGTGTTCTGATTTTTTTAATATCCAGCTTTTCTGCACTGCTTTTTCCCCATCTTTGTGGATTTATCTGTCTTTGGTCTCTGATGATGGTGATGTACTGATGGGGTTTTGGTGTGGGTGTCCTTTGTTTTTGTTAGTTTTTCTTCTAACAGTCAGGACCCTCAGCTGCAGGTCTGTTGGAGTTTGCTTGAGGTCCACTCCAGACCCTGTTTGCCTGGGTATCAGCAGCGGAGACTGCAGAAGATAGAATATTGTTGAACAGTGAGTGTTGCTGTCTGATTCTTCCTCTGGAAGCTTTGTCTCAGGGGTGTACCCCGCCGTGTGAGGTGTGAGGTGTCGGTCTGCACCTAGTAGGGGATGTCTCCCAGTTAGGCTACTCAGGGGTCAGGGACCCACTTGAGCAGGCAGTCTGTCCGTTCTCAGATCTCAGCCTCCATGCTGGGAGAACCACTGCTCTCTTCAAAGCTGTCGGACAGGGACATTTACATCTGCAGAAGTTTCTGCTGCTTTTTGTTTAGTTATTCCCTGTCCCCGGAGGTGGAGTCTGCAGAGAGGGGCAGGCCTCCTTGAGCTGCGTTGGGCTCCACCCAATTCGAGCTTCCTGGCGGCTTTGTTTACCTACTTACATCTCTGCAGTGGTGGGTGACCCTCCCTCAGCCTGGCTGCCGCCTTGCAGTTAGATCTCAGACTGCTGTGCTAGCAATGAGGGAGGCTCTGTGGGCATGGGACCCTCTGGGCCAGGTGTGGGATATAATCTCCTGGTGTGCCGTTTCCTAAGACCCTTGGTAAAGTGCAGTATTGGGGTGGGAGTTACCCGATTTTCCAGGTGTTGTGTGTCTCAATTTCCCTTGGCTAGGAAAAGGAATTCGCTTCCCCGTTGTGCTCCCCAGGTGAGGCAATGCCTCGCCCTGCTTCAGTTCTCACTGGTCGGGCTGCACCCACAGATCAGCATCGACTGTCCGACATGCCCCAGTGAGATGAACCCAGTACCTCAGTTGAAATTGCAGAAATCACATATCTTCTGTGTTGCTCACGCTGGGAGCTGGAGGCTGGAGCTGTTCCTATTCAGCCATCTTGGGCACCCTCCCCCCCATTGGAGTATTTTATTAAAGATGACTCATTAAACTTAAATCCCCAAATAATGAAAAATAAAAGAAAAATTGAGAACACGTTTAGTTGAGTGTATGGGTGTTGAGGTGTGGGGAAGAGCATTCTCAAGTAGAATATTGACTGTTTTGATGTTCAATAAATATTTATACATAATAAAATCTTTTATTTAAAAACCAGTATTAAAGATAAGAAAAATTTTTAACAAACTATAAAGAATAATTTTGTTAACTATGTTTCATTAAGAAGATGTAAGTTATGAATTGCTAGTGGTAATGCTGTAGAATGATTGCTTGCACTAATCATAATTTGTTTGTTTTTTTTAAACACTAAATTCAGAACCCTGAATTCTGAAACTATTTGTAAGCCATATCATTAAAAAGAGAAAAGTGGTAAGCACTTTATACATATTATTTCTAATTTACCCAGTAGGCCTGTGACATAGATATGCTTATCTATTTATTTATCATTTGAGGCAGAGTCTCGCTCTGTCATCCATACTGGAGTGCAGTGGCACGATCTTGGCTCACTGCAACCTCTGCCTCCCGGGTTCGAGTGATCCTCCTGCCTAACCCTCCTTAGTAGCTGGGACTACAGGCACATGCCATCACACCTGGCCAATTTTTGTATTTTTAGTAGAGATGGGGTTTCACCATGTTGGCCAGGCTGGTCTCGAACTCCTGACCTCAGGTGATCCAACCGCCTCAGCCTCCCAGAGTGCTGAGATTACAGGCATGAGCCACCATGTCTGGCCTTTTCCCATCTTTATAGGTGAGGAAACTGATTCACATACAAAGAAATAAAGTAGGTTAAAATCTTAATTTGGGGGATATAACTCTAAAACCAATATATTTGTGCTGACGAAAAATATATTTATTTGCTTTTATTAAAGTAATTCTTATTTCTTTTAGGCAAAACAGAATATTCAGATAAGCAAGAAAACCTCCATAAATTACTCACAATCTGCTATTCCTATATGTGAATTTATTTAAGTGTAATAATTTTGTGTATGCTGTTCTCTAGCCTTTTGTTCTTAGCAGTGTTCTCTGGACATTTTCCCATGTATTTTTTCTATAGATACACCACAATTTATTTAATTTATTTTTTATTATTTGTTTTTATATTTTAGAGACAGGATCTTACTCTATCACTCAAGCTGGAGTGTACTTGTGTGATCAGAGCTTACTGTAACCTCCAACTCCTGGACTCTAGCAATCCTCCTGCCTCAGCCTCATGAGTCGGTAGGACTACAGGCATGTGTTGCTATACCTATTTTTTTTTTTTAGTTTTTGTAGAGATGGGGTGTCTCACTATGTTGCCCAGACTGGTTTTGAACTCCTGGCCTCTAGCAATCCTCCTTCTTTGGCCTCCCAAAGCACTTGGTTTACAGATGTGAGCCACCACACCTGGTCAACCAGTTCCCTTCTTTGATCACTGTTATACTTTTTGGCTGATACAGCCTATTCTGTGTGTGTGTTTCATTGCTATATGTCTTCTCATTTCCTCAAGATGAATTCCTCAAAGTGACTATTGCTGGGTGTAGTGTTGCTTAGCTTCATACTTTTGCCACCCTCCGTTTGTTTCACTTGTCACTATTCCCTTTTTAGCTGGCCATCTCATTTTTGGCCAGGGAGATCAGCATCTCCTTAGTAAGAGACCCTGAGGTTCTTTTTTCTTTTTTTTAACTTTTGTGGGCTTTTTATTTTAAGTAAGTAAGAACACTTATATGAGATTTACTTTCAGCAAGTTTTTAAGCATGTAATACATGGTCATTGATGATACATATAATGTTATACAATATCTCTTTAGAGCTTATCATCTTGCTTACCTGAAACTTTATAGGCATAACATTGATTAACAACATCCCATTTTCTTCTCCCCCTACCTCCTGGAAACTATAATTCTGCACTTCAGGTCTGTGATGTGGTTTGGCTCTGTGTCCTCATCCAAATCTCATCTCAAATTGTAATCCCCACGTGGGAGGGGATTATAGGGAGGGACCTGGTAGGAGGTGATTGGATAATGGGGGTTGATTTCCCCCTTGCTGTTCTCATGATAGTGAGTTCTCACAAGATCTGGTTGTTTGATACGTGTCTAGAGCTTCTCCCTTCTTTCCCCTGTTGCCATGTAAGACATGCCCTACTTCCCCTTTACCTTCCACCATGATTGCAAGTTTCCTAAGACCTCCTCAGCCACGTGGAACTGTGAGTTAATTAAACATTCTTTCTTTAAAAATTACCCAGTCTCAGATAGTACATTTATAGCAGTGTAAGAAAAGACTAATACAGAGAATTGGTATGAGCAGAGTAAGTTACTGCTATAAAGATAACCTGAAAATGTGGAAGCGACTTTGGAACTGTGTAATAGGCAGAGGTTGGAACAGTTTGGAGGGCTCAGAAGAAGACAGGAAGATGTGGGAAAGTTTGAAACTTCCTAAAGCCTTGCTGAATGGTTTTGACCAACATGCTGATAGTTATATGTACAGTGAAGTCCAGGCTGAGGCTGAGTTGGTCTCAGGTGGAGACTAACAACTTACTGGGAACTGGAGCAAAGGTCACTTTTGCTATGCGTTAGCAAAGAGACTGGCAGCATTTTGCCCTTACCCTGGAGATCTGTGGAACTTTGAACTTGTGAGAGATGATTTATGGTATCTGGCAGAAGAAATTTCTAAGCAGCAAAGCATTCAAGAGGTGACCTGGTTTATTCTGAAAATGTTCAGTTATATGCATTCACAAAGAGATGGTTTGAAATGGGAACTTATGTTTAAAAGGGAAGCAAACTATAAAGGTTTGGAAAGTTTGCTGTCTGACCATGTGGTAGAAAAGAAAGACCCATTTTCTGAGCAGGAATTTAAGCTCACTGCATAAATTTGCATAAGCAATTATATGAATATTAATAACCAAGACAATGAAGAAAATGTCTCCACCGCACGTCAGACATCTTTGTGATAGCCCCTCCCATCATACGCCCCAGAGGCCTAAGAGGGAAAAATGGCTTCGTGAGCCATTCCAGGCCCCCTGCTGCTCTGTGCAGCTTCAGGCCTTGATGCCCTGTGTCCCAGCTACTCTAGCCCCAGATGTGGCTAAAAGGGGCCAAGGAACAGCTCAGGCTGTTGCTTCAGAGGGTGAAAGCCCCAAACCTTGGTGGCTTCCACATGGTGTTGGGCCTGTGGGTGTGCAGAAAAGAGTTGAGCTTCGAGAACCTCTGCCTAGATTTCAGAGTATATATGGAAACGCCTGGATGTCCAGGCAAAAGTCTCCTGCAGGAACATAGGCCTTATGGAGAACCTCTATACAAGCAATGCAGAGGGGAAATGTGGGGTTGGAGCCCCCACACAGAGTCTCCACTGGGGCACTGCCTAGGGGAACTGAGAAGAGGACCACTGTTCTGTAGACCCCAGAATACTAGATCAATTGACAGCTTGGTGCCAGCCTGTGAAAACAGACACAGGGGCTGTACCCATTAGATCCACAAGGGCAGAGCTGCCTAAGGCTGTGGGAGCCTACTCATTGCATCAGCATGCCCTGGATGTGAGATATGGAGTCAAAGGAGATGTTGGAGCTTTAAGATTTATTGACTGCCCGGCCAAGTTTCAGGCTTGTATAGGGCCTATGTCCTCTTTTTTTTTTCTCTCTCTCTTTTTTAGCCAATTTCTCCCGTTTGTAATGGGAACATTTACCTAATGTTTGTACTCCAATTGTATCTTGGAAGGAACTAACTTGTTTTTGATTTTACAGGCTCATAGGTGGGAGGGACTTGCCTTGTCTCAGATGAGGTTTTGGAATTGGAGTTTTGAGTTAATGCTGGAATGATTTAAAACTTTTGGGGTTGGCTGCAAAGGAATGATTGGTTTTGAAATGTGAAAGGGACATGAGATTTGGGGACGTCCATAGGCAGAATGATACGGTTTGGCTGTGTGACCCCACCAAAATCTCATCTCAAATTGTAATCCCCACGTATTGAGGAAGACACCTAGTAGGAGGTGATTGGATTTTGGGGGTGGATTTCTCTCTCACTGTTCTTGTGATAGTGAGTTCTCGTGAGATCTGGTTGTTTGATAAATGTCTGGCACTTTCTCTCTGTCTCTCTCCCTCCTTCTCCTCCCTCCCCACCGCCCGCCTCGCTCTCTCTCCTGCTGCTATATACAAGGTACCTTTCGTCCCCTTTACCTTCCTCTGTGTTTGCAAGTTTCCTGGGGTCTCCCTAGCTATGTGGAACTGTGAGTTAATTAATCCTCCTTTCTTTACAAATTATCCAGTCTCAGGTAGTATCTTTATAGCAGTGTGAGAACAGACTAATGCAATCTATGAAGTTGATGATTTTAGATACCTCATATAAGTGGAACCATGCAGTATATGACTTTCCACGACTGGCTTATTCACTTAGCATAGTGTTTCAGTGTTCAGCCATGTTTTTGCATATTGCAGAGTTTCCTTCTTTTTTTAAGGCTGTATAGTACCCACTATATCTATATCCCACATTTTCTTTATGCATTAATCTGTCAATGGACATTTGGGTTGTTTCCACAACTTGCCTAGTGTGAATGCTGCTACAATGAACATAGGAATTCTAATATCTATTTGAGATCCTGATTTTAATTATTTTGGACAAATACTCAGAAGTGGGATCGCTGGATCATATGGCAGTTCTATTTTGAATTATTTAAGGACCCTTTATACTGTTCTCTATAGTGGCTATATCATTTTTCATTGTCATCAACAGTATGCAAGGGTTCCCTTTTGTCCACACCCTCACTAACATTTGTTGTCTTTTGGTTTCTTTTGATAATAGCCATTCTGATAGGTGTGAGGTGATATCTCACTGTGGTTTTAATTTATATTTGTCTGTTCTTTAGTGACATTCAAAATTTTTATATACCTGTTGTTCATTTGTATGTCTTCTTTGGAAAAATGTCTATTCAGTCCTTAGCCCATTTTTTAATTGGGTTATTTATTTTTTACTACTGAGTTATAAGAACTCCTTATATATTTTGGAGATTAACCCCTTATCAGAGATATGGTTTGCAAATGTGTTCTGCCTTTCTATAGATTGCCTTTACACTCTGTTGATTGTTTTCTTTGCCGTATAGAAGTTGTTTGAATTTTATTAGTCCCACTTATTTATTTTTGTTTCTGTTGCCCATGCTTTTGTTGTCATATTCATGAAATCATTCCTAAGGAGATCCTGAAGTTCTTAACATTCAATAATCTCATTTCATCATTCTGAGATATTAGTTTAACCATTAGGTGGATGAAATGGCTAATAATTTTGAGGAATAATTTTATAATATTCATGCTTTATGGGTGTTTTGTCTGATTTTGTTTTTGGAAAATTTATTATTTCTTTTTCTAGTTGAATATAATTTCTTAAGGAAAGTATTTGAGTATCATTTTGAGCCATGTATATGGTTCTCCCAACAGCATCTTAGATGTAGATACTTTATAAATAGTATACTTCAGGGCTTGCTACTCAAGGGATTCATAGACAAGTGGCTTCAGCATCACCTGAAAACTTGTCAGAGACATACATATCTCAGGCCTTCTACCCACTGAATTAGAATCTGCATGTTAATACATTCCCCAGGTGACTCATATGCTCTTTACTATTTGAGAATCATTGCTTTCAGCTATTTTGTTCTCAACTTATTTCAGCTTTGTAGACAGCTTACTTTGCGCCTAGTAGTAATTGCGTTTGCTGCACGTTACATTTTCCTGTCTGCT
Organism: Theropithecus gelada; assembly: GCF_003255815.1. Classification (NCBI taxonomy): domain Eukaryota; kingdom Metazoa; phylum Chordata; class Mammalia; order Primates; family Cercopithecidae; genus Theropithecus; species Theropithecus gelada. Next base: position 61,419,060 of record NC_037673.1, read on the forward strand.
AGTAGATACTGCCCTTCTTTTGGAAAAGCTTGGTTTTTACAATGTGTCTGGTTTGAAACAAGAACAGAGTAGTCTGTTTCATAAGTCAATTGTCTTTTGAAATAATGTTTCTCAGTTGCATTAAAGGTGTTGTATTGATTATGGCATTTTAGACATAGCTGAATTATTAATTTGGCTGCATTTGGCAGATAGAAACATTTTAAAATCAGCGATTTTATGAAACGTGTTTTATGTCATGAGTCTGTTATTGTCTTAAATATATGATAGTGCTAATAAATGTATCTCTTTGGAGATAAATAATGATCATCTTAAAAAATAAGCATTACCTTCATCTGAAAATGCTTACTTTGCAACTTCATTGTTTCAGGGGAACAAATCTGTACTTTAAATGAGAAATGTGATAAAAGTTCTACTTGGCATTACAATTGTTTGCTAAATACAACAAAATATATTTTTAGACGTTACCTTTCCAAATCTTTAATTAAATATCTAATGTACTGCTTACCTATATACAGGTATTCCTCACTATTTAAACTCAGAAACCAAATGAGTTTGAACATATTTTCAGAAATACACATTTGCCTTGTGTAGTCTTGCTCTTCACTCTCTGAACTCATTAACTGAGGAACCAAATAGATATGAATAGGAAGGGTTCCCCATGCCCTTCTTCCACACAAACTGTCAGCACAATAAATATCCATAGACTATAATATATAACAGCATTTCCTTGTTTGCTTTTCTCAAAATCTTAACAAAATGTTCTCATAGTACATTAAATATAGAAATGCCCTATTAACCATATCTTCTTTTTGAAGACTCAAAGTGCAGATCAGTATAATAAAGGCTCCAGTAGGTCCTCTGTTAATTAAATCTGATAAAATTTGCTTTATCCAGCATTTTTTGCACAACTATATGACAAGGATTAGCAGGCCATATGCCTAATGAGGAGGACATAATATATTTATAATAGAGTCTATGAAAGCCTTACCTAATATGAACCTCAGATTACTTAAAATCATTACTAAACTTTGTTATTGGAGTTAAACATGCTAACATGTGTACCTGATATACAGTCATTGGTTTTAGCTTCACAGTGGAAATTAGGTGACAGAGTTACTTCAGCACTTTTAACAGTGATGATTCCCTAAAAGTGTTGTTTTACAGTATCCTGTGATATGCCTTCTGAGATGGCATCACTGCTTACTTACCCCCTCATTCACTGTCCTATACCTACAGTAGTCTTCTCACCATCTTCCTAGCATACCAAGCACTTATTGTTTCTTCTGCCTTGGAAGGCTGTGCCCTGAGATATCCACATAAGTCCCTCACCTCATTCACATCTCTACTCAAATGTCACTTCCTTAGACCCCTATTAGACTACCCTTTCTGAAGTAGTGACCTACCTACCTTACATCTACATTCTTAATTTCTCTACTTAGTGTGGTTTATTTTTCTTCATAGTACATACTCCCACCTAATACATATTTTAATCTTTTTCTACCCTACTAGACGGTAAACCTCACAAGAAAAAGGTGTTTTTGGGTTGTGTTTACTACTGTACAAATAAGAATTCAATAGTATTGAATGAATGACATTTTATTAAGTATATATAAATGAGATTCATATGTTGGTATCTCCCAGTTGTATTTTTTAACATTAGATACATAATTTTGGAACTATGTAAATATAATACAGATACCATTGCAGCAGACATTGTTAGTTCACTAACTTAGCGCCTATTTCCAGCCTCCTTCTTTGCCTGCCTTTACTGTAGAAGACCCCTTCCCAAAAAACAAAGGCACAAATTCTAAGTATTTTACTCATTTCGCCAGTCTCCTTGTAGTAGGATTGACTGTGTGGCATTGTTCAGATCAGTGAGAAATAAGCAGACATCTGCTGGGGCCTTCTGGGAAAGCTTTCTCTTATGTACAAAAGGGTCAGATGTGGCTGATCGAGACACGTTTTCTTTCTGTCTTAAACAAGAACCCAATGCCTAAACCTGTGGAAGCCAATCTTGCGGCCTACAAGTTCAGACATTTTAGTACATAAGGAAATGAACCCCTATTAATTTGAGGTACATGTGATAACTTATTCTATTTATTGCATTTGACAGCTTTATTAACTAATAGAAAAGTCTGTGGAAGGAGGGTATGCTCAGTATTCGGCACACAGTAGATGAGTCTTATACATCAATTTGAACAACTATCTATGTACTAAAATATCCTCATAAGAGCTAAGGAAACCAGGTGAAAAGCCGTAGTACTTGGTTGTAGCACAATAATAATAATAATTTTAAAAAGACTCATTGAAGAGGGTAGGAAGGACAGTTTTTCATTACCCACATTACTCCTCCCCAAACCCTAGGCAGCACAACACAGAGACAGATACCATTTTCCTGGGGGAAAAAGAGGGAAGTGAGCACACGACTTTGCCATGGATGCTAACACCAGGCCTACCACAGCACTGGGCAGAACCCCACAGCCCCATGTTCCAAGCTGGTACTCACTGACAGATCCTCTAAAACCACCCTCAAGCTTACATGGTTGACTTGGTCTCTAGTCCCCCCCACCCTCCTGCACTGGGCTGACTCCATTGGCCTCAGGTTCCAGAAAGCCCTCAGTGGCAGGCAGCTCTCAGAGGCCCCAGCCTTCTGACACAAGCCAGTGCTGTGCTGTTTACATCTGTCCTGGGCTGCAGGTCTGCCCTCCTGCTGTGTCTGCCATATTGGGCTCTGGGCTTCTGTCAGCCCTGAACTGATCATGGCTGCTTCTGGCATCCCAGCACCACCTACATCTGCCACAGAGCTTTCCCAGACAAAGCCAATCTGTGAAGACTGGAATAAGTACCTCCTACTTCAACTGTGCAGAGATCAGTGCATGAGAACGGCGATCAAGAACAATCAGGGAAATGTAATATAACCAGATGGACAACATAAGGTGTCAGTGACCTTAATGAAATGGATGTATGAACTGCCTGACAACTCACAATCACTGTTTTTAAGAAGCTTACTGAACCTCTGAAAATACAAAGAAACAATTAAAAAAACTGAAGGAAACTATAAGTGACCAGGATGAGAAATGTAATAAGGTGAAGTAATAAGACTATAATCAAAACAGATATTTTGGAGCTCCAAAGTTTTGGGCATCATCAAAAAAGCAAATCTTCAAGTTATAGGAGTTCAAGAATGAGAAGAGAAAGATAAAGGGAAAGAAAGCTTATCTAAATAAATATTAACAGAAACCTTTCAAACCTGGAAAAAGACGTAAATATCCAGGTAAAGGAAAGGCAAAGGTCTCAAATCAGATTCAATCCAAATAAGACTGCCTTAAGACATATAATAATCACATTATCGGGATCCCAGATCGAAGATGGCCAAATAGGAACAGCTCCCATCTGCAGCTCCCAAAAAGATCAACACAGAAGGTGGGTGATTTTTGCATTTCCAAATGAGGTACCCAGCTCATCTCATTGGGACTGGTTAGACAGTGGTTGCAGCCCAAAGTGGGTGAGCCGAAGCAGGATGGGGCATCACCTCACCTGAGAAGCACAAGGGGTTGGGGAACTCCCTTCCCTAGCCAAGGGAAGCCCTGAGGGACTGTGCCTTGAGGAACAGTTCTCTCCAGCCCACAGTCTTTGCAACCTGCTGACCAGGAGATTCCCTCAGGTACCTATACCAACAGAGCCCTGGGTTTCAAGCACAAAACTGGGTGGCCATTTGGGCAGACACCAAGCTACCTGCAGGAGTTATTTTTCATACCCCAGTGGCACCTGGAATGCCAGTGAGACAGAACCGTTCACTCCCCTGGAAAGGGGGCTGAAGTCAGGGAGCCAAGTGGTCTAGCTTAGTGGATCCCACCCCTATGGAGCCAAGCTAAGATCCACTGGCTCAAAATTCTCGCTGCCAGCACAGCAGTCTGAAGTCGACCTGGGACACTTAAGCTTGGTTGGGGGAGGGGTGTCAGCCATTACTGAGGCTTGAGTGGGCGGTTTTCCCCTCATAGTGTAAACAAAGCCGCCTGGAAGTTTGAACTGGGTAGAGCCCACTGCAGCTCAGCAAATCTGCTATAACCAGACTGCCTCTCTAGATTTCTTCTCACTGGACAGGGCATCTCTGAAAGAAAGGCAGCAGCACCAGTCACAGGCTTATAGATAAAACTCCCATCTCCCTGGGACAGATCAGCTGGGGGAAGGGGCGGCTGTGGGCACAGCTTCAGGAGACTGAAATGTTCCTGCCTGCCAGCTCGGAAGAGAGCAGCGGATCTCCCATCATAGTGCTCAAGCTCTGCTAAGGGACAGACTGCCTTCTCAAGTGGGTCCCTGACACCCAAGTCTCCTGACTGGGACACACCTCCCAGCAGGGTGGACAGACACCTCATACAGGAGAGCTCAGGCTGGCATCTGATGGGTGCCCCTCTGGGACAAAGCTTCCAAAGGAAGGAACAGGCAGCAATCTTTGCTGTTCTGCAGTCTTTGCTGGTGATACCCAGGCAAACAGGGTCTGTAGTGGACCTCCAGCAAACTCCAGCAGAGCTGCAGCAGAGGGTCCTGACTATTAGAAGGAAAACTAACAAGCAGACAGGAATAGCATCAACATCAACAAAAAGGACGTCCGCACAGAAACCCCATCCGAAGCTCACCAACATCAAAGACCAAAGGTAGATAAATACACGAAGATGAGGAAAAAGCAGGACAAAAAGGCTGAAAATTCCAAAACCAGAATGCCTTTTCTCCCCCAAAAGATCACAACTCCTCACCAGCAAGGGAACAAAACTGGATGGAGAATGAGTTTGATGAATTCACAGAAGTAGGCTTCAGAAGGTGGGTAATAACAAACTCCGCCAAGTTAAAATAGCATATTCTAACCCAATGCAAGGAAGCTAAGAACCTTGAAAAAAAGAGGAATTGCTAACTAGAATAACAAGTTTAGAGAAGAACATAAATGACTTGATGGAGCTGAAAAACAGCACAAGAACTTTATGAAGCATACACAAGTATCAATAACCAAACCGATCAGGTGGAAGAAAGGATATCAGAGATTGAAGATCAACTTAATGAAACCAAGTATGAAGACAAGATTTGAGAAAAAAGAATGAAAAGAAATGAACAGAGACTCCGAGAAATGAGACTATGAAAAGACCAAACCTACATTTGATTGGTGTATCTGAAAGTGAGAGGGAGAATGGAACCAAGTTGAAAAACACTCTTCAAGATACTATCCAGGAGAACGTCCCCAACCTAGCAAGACAGGCCAACATTCAAATTCAGGAAATACAGAGAACACCACAAAGAGATTCCTCAAGAAGAGCAACCTCAAGACACATAATCGTCAGATTCATCAGGGTGGAAATGAAGGGAAAAAGGTTAAGGGCAGCCAGAGAGAAACATTGGGTTACCCACAAAGGGAAGCCCATCAGACTAACAGTGGATCTCTCTGTGGAAACCCTACAAGCCAGAAGAGAGTGAGGGCAAATATTCAACGTTCTTAAAGAAAAGAATTTTCAACCCAGAATTTCATATCCAGCCAAACTAAGCCTCATAAGCAAAGGAGAAATAAAATCCTTTACAGTCAAGAAAATGCTGAGAGATTTTGTCACCACCAGGCCTGCCTTACAAGTGCTCCTGAAGGAAGCACTAAATATCAAATGGAAAAACCAGTACCAGCCACTGCAAAAACATGCCAAATTGTAAATACCATCAACACTATGAAGAAACTGCATCAACTAATGACACTGTGAAGAAACCACATCAACTAACAGGCAGAATAACCAGCTAGCATCATGACAGGATCAGATTCACACATAACAATATTAACCTTAAATATAAGTGGGCTAAATGCCCCAATTAAAAGACATAGACTGGCAAATTGGATAAAGAGTTTAGACTCATCAGTGTGCTGCTGTATTCAGGAGACCAATCTCACGTGCAAATACACCCATGGGCTCAAAATAAAGGGATGGAGGAATATTTACCAAGCAAGCAGAAAGCAAAAAAAGCTGGGGTTGCAATCCTAGTCTCTGATAAAAGACTTTAAACCAACAGAGATCAAAAAAGACAAAGGACGTTACATAATGGTAAAGGATTAATGCAACAAGAAGAGCTGGTAAAAGATTAATGCAACAAGAAGAGCTAACTATCCTAAATATATATGCACCCAATATAGGAGCACCCAGATTCATAAAGCACGTTCTTAGAGACCTAAAAAGAGACTTAGACGCCCACACAATAATAGAGGGAGACTTTCACTGTCAATGTTAGACAGATCAACGAAACAGAAAATTAACAAGGATATTCAGGACTTGAACCCAGCTCTGGACCAAGTGGACCTAATAGATAGCAACAGAACTCTCCACCCCAAATCAACAGAATATACATTCTTCTAAATACCACATAGCACTTATTCTAAAATCGACCACATAATTGGAAGTAAAACACTCCTCACCAAATGCAAAAGAATGGAAATCATAACAAACAGTCTCTCAGATGACAGTACAATCAAACTAGAACTCAAGAAACTCACTCAAAACCACACAACTACATGGAAACTGAACATCCTGCTCCTGAATGACAACTGGGTAAATAAGGAAATTAAGGCAGAAATAAATAAGTTTTTTGAAACCAATAAGAAAAAAGACATAACATACCAGAATCTCTGTGACACAGCTAAAGCAGTGTTTAGAGGGAAATTTATAGCACTAAATGTCCACAGGAGAAAGCAGGAAAGCGCTAAAATCGACACCCTAACATCACAAGAGAACTAGAGAAACAAGAGCAAATTCAAAAGCTAGCAGAAGACAAGTAATAACTAAGATTAGAGCAGAATCGAAGGAGAAGAGACATGAAAAACCCTTCAAGAAACCAAGGAATCCAGGAGTTGGTTTTTTGAAAAGATTAACGGAATAGATAGACTGCTAGCCAAACTAATAAAGAAGAAAAGACAGAAGAATCAAATAGATATTATAAAAAATGATAAAGGGGATATCACCAGTGATCCCACAGAAATACAGCTATCATCAGAGAATACTATAAACACCTCTATGCAAATAAACTAGAAAATCTAGAAGAAATGGATAAATTCCTGGACACATACACCCTTCCCAAACTAAACCAGGAAGAAGTCGAATCCCTGAATAGACCAATAACAAGTTCTGAAATTGAGGCAATAATTAATAGCCTGCCAACCAAAAAAAGCCCAGGACCAGACAGATTCACAGCCAAATTCTACCAGAGGTATAAAGAGGAGCTGGTACCATTCCTTCCGAAACTATTCCAAACAATAGAAAAAGAGGGATTCCTCCCTAACTCATTTTATGGGGCCAGCATCATCCTGATACCAAAACCTGGCAGAGACACAAGAAAAAAAAAAAAAAAAGAAAATTTCGGGCCAATATCCTGGTGAACATCTATGAGAAAATCCTCAGTAATATACTGGTAAACTGAATTCAGCAGCACATCAAAAACTTACCCACCATGTTCAAGTCAGCTTCATCCCTGGGATGCAAGACTGGTTCAACCTTCATTTTATGAGTTTTTCTTAATTCTAAAAACTAAGGCATGTCAATGAAATTTCTATCTCCTGTAAAATAATAGAAATTTGTTAGCTGAGCTTTCAACTTCTATGAATTTTTCACATCATATATATCCCTTTTGTCATTTAACCATCACAACTGAAGTAGTGATGTAAATTAGTTCAATACTAATATTTACTTTTCTTCAAAGCTCAAATAAAAACTTAAAATTTTCACAGGTTTCCCATTTTGGAGAAATAAAATCTGATCCCCTGTAGTTTAATATTTTGCTACCAAAATATAACTAAGATTGAAATTTTTCGGCCGGGCGCGGTGGCTCAAGCCTGTAATCCCAGCACTTTGGGAGGCCGAGACGGGCGGATCACGAGGTCAGGAGATCGAGACCATCCTGGCTAACGCGGTGAAACCCCGTCTCTACTAAAAAATACAAAAAACTAGCCGGGCGCGGTGGCCGGCGCCTGTAGTCCCAGCTACTCGGGAGGCTGAGGCAGGAGAATGGCGTAAACCCGGGAGGCGGAGCTTGCAGTGAGCTGAGATCCGGCCACTGCACTCCAGCCTGGGCGACAGAGCGAGACTCCGTCTCAAAAAAAA